>NC_052338.1:22895202-23195202 GCF_016432855.1 Salvelinus namaycush | reverse complement strand
AAAGTAAACATGATGCTTTTATTAGGTTATTTGTTTTTTAAAGAGCATTTTGTTTATCCTCTTGCCGACTCCTGTGGTAAATAGCACGGACAGATCTGGGATCAGGCTAAGACTGACCGAGGCCTAACAAATTCACCCCTCAATAAACTTAGTCAATCAGGATCTGCAAGTGTTTCATTGTTGGCCATTCATTGTGTTTAGCCTGATTGCAGACTTCAGGGTTACTCATGTGCTATGCCAGGCTGCCAGAGGCAGTAGCCATGACTTTAACCAGCCATAAGGAATAATCAAAGGCTCTTTTATAGACCTTTGCTGCCCAGATGGCTGACCGAGCAAGAAATAATTAGCTGTAGCTTACCATAGGGAAAAATAGGAAATTATGAATCATTATAAAGGTTTACTGTATGCATCATAGTCTCCATTGTAAAATCCCGGGCATGTTTCTATTTAGTATGAGCTCAAGTGTTGTATTTTCCGATAAATTTGCTCCCGGGTTTAGTTCCGTTCATTTCATATTTTCATTTGATGTGTTATAGTTTATGATTGTAGTCTATTGTTGCTGTTCTACCCTAATGTTTCCACTTCAGCTCAAACCTACAATCCATGGAAACCCTTACTGACTTATGACTTCTGGGGGAATTTAATGGTGTGCAAATGCAATCTCTCCACTCCATGCACAAAACCCCCAGAAGTCTGGATTTAAGCCTGTAGCAATTTATTTTCATTGTATCTAGTGAAGCCACTTAAAACATTTATCATTGGTAGATATATTGGTGGATATATTGTTAGATATATTGGTAGATATAGTGATAGATATATTGGTAGATATATTGGTAGATATATTGGTAGATATAGTGATAGATATATTGGTAGATATAGTGATAGATATATTGGTAGACATTGGTAGATATATTGGTAGATATATTGGTAGATATAGTGATAGATATATTGGTAGATATATTGGTAGACATATTGGTAGACATATTGGTAGATATATTGGTAGATATATTGGTAGATATATTGGTAGACATATTGGTAGACATATTGGTAGATATATTGGTAGATCTATTGGTAGACATATTGGTGGACATATTGGTAGATATAGTGATAGATATATTGGTAGATATATTGGTAGATATATTGGTAGACATATTGGTAGACATATTGGTAGATATATTGGTAGACATATTGGTAGACATATTGGTAGATATATTGGTAGACATATTGGTAGACATATTGGTAGACATATTGGTAGACATATTGGTAGATATAGTGATAGATATATTGGTAGATATATTGGTAGACATATTGGTAGACATATTGGTAGACATATTGGTAGACATATTGGTAGACATATTGGTAGACATATTGGTAGATATATTGGTAGACATATTGGTAGATATATTGGTAGATATAGTGATAGATATATTGGTAGACCTATTGGTAGACATATTGGTAGATATATTGCTAGACATATTGCTAGACATATTGCTAGATATAGTGATAGATATATTGGTAGATATATTGGTAGACATATTCTGCAATTGGAATGCAATACATTACTATCATTCTCACTTTGCACAGTAGGCCTAGTCTGCAGCCAGCATGCCTAGGCCAAAACAAAGATCACATTTCCTGTAGGACTGCAGGATTACCTTTATGCAGCTTATTTAATTTTTTTTGTATTTTTTTTTAAAATGCTTAATATCTTGGCATAATGTATTTGGCAATGTAGCCCAAAAAGTTGATGGTCCAAATAGCATCTGAGTCTAATATTTGCACAATTGACTCATTATTTTTTTACCCATCTTGACCAGAGCCCCATGCTATCTTAATTTGAACAGTTTCACACAGCAGGAAAATAATCCTGCAGCAACAGGAAATGTGAATTATCCATTATAATTCATTTACATTTTTGTAGCGGTTGATACATTTTTAGATAGGATAAATCAATTTTGACTTTTTAAACTGGATAAATTATTACAAACTTTAGAAGCGTTTTTTAAACCTTGAATACACTACAATTTGCATTACCTGCTGCTCTCTGTGACAACAGAGTGATCAAATTAAGATAGTACATCTGTAAGCAGAGACTTAATAAATGGTTTGTCCTAGTCGGTCCAGTAAACACTGTGTGTGCTGAGACATTAATCCCTTGTCCCTTGCAGTAGTGTGTGCAGATGTGCACAGCCCACAACTCTGTCTGGAACGATTTAGAGCCGTTTGTCTGAGGCCAGAGAGCCAGAGAGCCAGAGAGCCAGAGAGCCAGAGAGCCAGAGAGCCAGAGAGCCAGAGAGCCAGAGAGCCAGAGAGCCAGAGCTGAGAACGTCTGATCTGAGAGGGTTTCTCTCTGGGTTTGGCAGTCTCGTCCCGTTGGGGTGGCAAAATGCAACGTCTGACCATGCCAATGTGTGTGTGTGTGTGTGTGTGTGTGTGTGCGTGTGCGTGTGCGTGTGTGCATTTGTATGTGTCTGAACATGCCAGCGTGTTCCCGCACTGCGGTGCTTCTGGAATACTGTGTAGCCAATGGATGAGGAGGAAGCCAGAGCGGTTATTAGCAGAGAGAGAGAGAGACGGACTACTTGTGTCAGTCGGAATACGTAGACTCTGGAGAGCAGGAATGTGAGGTTACAGACTCTTTAATGAGAGAAGGGCTGTCCCACAGTTCACTTTTTACAGTCTCTGTGTCACTTCCTAAAATCTTAGTTTTTATCCTGTCATTTTCTGGCCATTCTTTTTGTTAGTTCAAAGATAGTTCTTATTAATTATTGAGTCTTTCTGTCCTTTATATAGAATATTTAGCTTCTCACCATTGCACTGGTGTGTAACAAAGAATTTACTCTCCATGAATTATGGCACTGGTAGAAAATCAGTCATGCTGTCAATTTACTCCACACTGTTTGACAAGTTGTGTGTTTGCAAACATACTTTAATACTTTACTAAGCTTGCTACAATATGTATTTTTTTATGTGGAGCCAAGCAGTATTTTTACTGGGTCTCTTCAGTTAGAGAGAGGATGTATTTTGTAGATCATCATACATACACTCTTAGAAAAAAAGGGGCCATCTAGAACCGAAAAGGGTTCTTTGGTTGTCCCCATAGGAGAACCCTTTGAAGAACCCCTTTTGGTTCCAGGTAGAACCCTTTTGCGTTCCATGTAGAACCTTTTGCACAGAGGGTTTTACATAGAACCAAAAAGAGTTCTACCTAGAACCAAAAAGGGTTATCCTATGGGGACAGCTGCAGGACCCTTTTGGAACCTTTTTTTGTAAGAATGTACACATAGCTAGCTTTCACTCTGCTCCTCCTCTCCTTCTTTTTGTTGGCATTGCCTCATTGGAGTCCTTTCCAACTCTGTAAGTATTGGTATTTACTCTCAAACAAGGCTATTGTTGCACCCCAACAGAGCACTTACATTTCAGATTTGGACAGAAGTAAAACATGTGATAAGAAAAAAAAATGATGGGTGGCTTGTGAAATATCCCATGCCCGGGTTGCAGACTGTCCTAAGGATTTTCTCTGTGGTGTGCCTCAATGTGAGGTTACAGATGTTATACATTACTCCACAAAGCAGCATGGGTAAAAAATGCATCCCTCGTAGAAAAACTGTAATCCCAGACTGATGGATTGGTGGCTGCAACCACATCTGCACTCGTTTGAGCAACTCTGAATCACATTATAGACTGATCATCATACTTCAATCATACATTAAGTCAGACTGCACAATGGAAGGATAATATTTACTGAGACCTGGCAGGATCTTAAATGCAGTGCAATTTGTAAATTAGGGTGGTGTGTGTGTGTGCACAGTCTGAGCTAATCATCAATCTGCAATAATGATATTATGTTTGGCCAGAATTGACTATGTAGTCTCTCTGTTTGTGTCCTATAGGATGGCAGGACTGCATTGCATGTAGCTGCAGCACACTCCAAGGAAGACATTGTGAAGCTCCTGGCCAGAAAGGCAGATCCTGACTCACTAGGAGGGGTAGGTTGTCTCTAGCCCCAGTGTAAGCCTCTTTGTATTCTTTATTCTATATTCTATATTGAAATCATTTTATTTTATTTTATTCTATTCTATTCCTTTCTCCATCTCACCCTTCTACCTTTACCTCCAAACCTATTCCCCCAGACGTTTTGCTGAAGACAGCCCAGGGAGTATAGCATTCCTAAACAGGCCTGAGGTTTGGCTTATTTGGCCCTTTTTTCTCCTCAGTGGTAACTGAAAACTGCTATTATTTGTGTGAGTTTTGGCTGAGCTGACCTGTTATGACATCCAGAGTCAGTCTGACGGACAGGAACCACTATGGGCTTAGAGGACACAAATGACAGCCTGGTACCTTCAATAGGATCAAACTGTCTAGTGGGGTTTTGATGACTAATCTATCAGATGGTTTCTTATAGCAATGTCTGCCCATGCAAACATCTGCAGGCATTTATATTTTCTGTTAAGCAGAGGCCCAACTCAGCCAACACTATAGAGCATGAAAAGATGATTTTACATAAAGTGATCTACTTGTGAATTATTTGGCTAAGAGAGACAGAGAGAGAGAGAAAGTGAGAGAGTGTGAGTGTGAGAGAGTGAGAGAGAGTGAGAGAGAGGGAGCGAGAGAGAGTGAGAGAGAGAGAGAGAGAGAGAGAGAGAGAGAGAGAGAGAGAGTGAGAGAGAGAGAGAGAGAGAGAGTGAGAGAGAGAGAGACAGTGGGAGAAAGTAAGAGAGTGAGAGGGAGAGAAACAGAGAGAAATAAAGAAAGAGAGAAATGTGCTTGAGGTAATCTCCAGAGGAAGAAAAGAGCCATGGTGGTTATTGGCTCACAGCCATCGTGCAGACCCATATTCCCAAGGGTGCTGACAATCCTGGACTCTCTAAGGAAACTAGTGGCGGGAAAAGTGCCGTCAAAATAACCAGCTGTTTCCCATACAGACAAGAATACAGAAACTGTGAACCAAACTGAATAATCCCCCAGTGTGATCAAAGAAAATGCCAAGATGATGTTTAGATAAATAATTAATCAAGTGGACAAAATGTGTTGGACTCAGACGTATTTTTGACATGGATTTTGGCTACATCACCAAAACACATTCCTAACCATATGGCAGGTTGCCGTTTATTGTCATGTGTCTTGCCTTGGAGGCAGACCTGAGCAAATTCCACTAGATGGGGTAGCTGCAAAGTCAAACTTGGCTATATTGTAAAAAGTCATGAAAACAAAAATGTTGGTCTTCATTTAAGGTTAGGGTTAGGCATTATGGTTAGCAGTGTGGTTACGGTTAGGGTTAAGGTTAAGGTTAGGTTTAAAATCTGATTTTATTACTTTGTGGCTGTGCCAGCTAATGACCACTATGTAGTGCTCCCTCCAGAACAAGATTCTTGACAAAAAACGCTAACCTGCAACCATATCCCTCATTCTGTCCTCTTTTCTTCATTATACCAGCCCAAGGACCAGCTACCTCTCCACTTTGCTGCCTCCCGAGCCACCCCATCCCTCGGTACCATCCAGACACTGCTAAAATTCTCCAGCAAAGAGGCCCGGCTCGTACCAGACAAGGTAGGGTATCTGCCACATGATACCGCAGCGGGACGCACTCTTCTCCTCCCTCTCATCCATCACTTCTCACCTCATCCGTCAATCAAGTGTATTACTGTGTGGTCTCGAATGACTGGAATAACCGACTGTGCTGTATATATAAGCTAAGCACAGGCTGTGTCCCAAGTGGCACTCTATTTCCTATATAGTGCACTACTTTTGACCAGAGCCCTATGGGCCCTGCCTATGGACCATGGTCAAAAGCAGTGCACTATATAGGGAATAGGGTGCCATTTCAGATGCACCCACTGACTTTCACAGTATATTATCTTTATCCTGAGGAGATTTTCTGGCTCTTGACTGCGCTGGGTTGCAGCTCACAGACAGTCATTGTTTCCATCTCTTTGTGTCTGTGTCCAGGATGGCTGCATTCCACTGCTCTTAGCCGTCGAAGCCGGGAATGTTGGAATCGTTAGGGAGCTCCTTGGAACTCTATCTGAGCCTCAGCTTAGGGCTCAGAAAACAGTAAGAGCCAACTAAGGTGTCTGGGGTTTCATGGTTTCATTTAGGAATAAGAACTATACTGTATATATAGCATTCATAATAATAGCTACCTAATGTTTATTGACACATATTAAAGTAAAGGTTAAGGTTTTAAAATAAGAGAAGCTCTGGATAGGAAATCTGTGTAGGTAAAATGAATGGACAGTTACATCAATCAAAATTAGTTTGATATTAGGTTAGACCAAAATATAAGCATTGGCCCAAAATGTACAACTTATCGTGTACTTTACAACCAATCAAAGTACAGAAGTGCGTTGGGTACACCCAAGCAGCTATAGCCCTATGTCACATAACACCAGTCTAGTGTGTATAACATTATGTCACATAACACCAGTCTAGTATGTATAACACTATGTCACATAACACCAGTCTAGTATGTATAACATTATGTCACATAACACCAGTCTAGCATGTATAACATTATGTCACATAACACCAGTCTAGTATGTATAACATTATGTCACATAACACCAGTCTAGTGTTTATAACATTATGTCACATAACACTATGTCACATAACACCAGTCTAGCATGTATAACATTATGTCACATAACACCAGTCTAGCATGTATAACATTATGTCACATAACACCAGTCTAGCATGTATAACATTATGTCACATAACACCAGTCTAGTATGTATAACATTATGTCACATAACACCAGTCTAGTATGTATAACATTATGTCATATGACACCAGTCTAGTATGTATAACATTATGTCACATAACACCAGTCTAGTATGTATACCACTATGTCACATAACACCAGTCTAGTATGTATAACATTATGTCATATGACACCAGCCTAGTATGTATAACACTATGTCACATAACACCAGTCTAGCATGTATAACATTATGTCATATGACACCAGTCTAGTATGTATAACATTATGTCACATAACACCAGTCTAGTATGTATACCACTATGTCACATAACACCAGTCTAGTATGTATAACATTATGTCATATGACACCAGTCTAGTATGTATAAAATTATGTCACATAACACCAGTCTAGTATGTATAACATTATGTCACATAACACCAGTCTAGCATGTATAACATTATGTCACATAACACCAGTCTAGCATGTATAACATTATGTCACATAACACCAGTCTAGTATGTATAACATTATGTCACATAACACTATGTCACATAACACCAGTCTAGCATGTATAACATTATGTCACATAACACCAGTCTAGTATGTATAACATTATGTCACATAACACTATGTCACATAACACCAGTCTAGCATGTATAACATTATGTCACATAACACCAGTCTAGCATGTATAACATTATGTCACATAACACCAGTCTAGCATGTATAACATTATGCCACATAACACCAGTCTAGTATGTATAACATTATGTCACATTACACCAGTCTAGCATGTATAACATTATGTCATATGACACCAGTCTAGTATGTATAACACTATGTCACATAACACCAGTCTAGCATGTATAACATTATGTCACATAACACCAGTCTAGCATGTATAACATTATGTCACATAACACCAGTCTAGCATGTATAACATTATGTCACGTAACACCAGTCTAGTATGTATAACATTATGTCACATAACACCAGTCTAGTATGTATAACATTATGTCACATAACACCAGTCTATTATGTATAACATTATGTCACATAACACCAGTCTAGTATGTATAACATTATGTCATATGACACCAGTCTAGTATGTATAATATTATGTCACATAACACCAGTCTAGTATGTATAACATTATGTCATATGACACCAGTCTAGTATGTATAACATTATGTCACATAACACCAGTCTAGCATGTATAACATTATGTCATATGACACCCGTTTAGTATGTATAACACTATGTCACATAACACCAGTCTAGCATGTATAACATTATGTCACATAACACCAGTCTAGCATGTATAACATTATGTCACATAACACTATGTCACATAACACCAGTCTAGTATGTATAACATTATGTCACATAACACCAGTCTAGTATGTATAACATTATGTCACATAACACCAGTCTAGTATGTATAACACTATGTCACATAACACCAGTCTAGTATGTATAACACTATGTCACATAACAGCAGTCTAGTGTTTATAACATTATGTCACATAACACCAGTCTAGTATGTATAACATTATGTCACATAACACCAGTCTAGTATGTATAACATTATGTCACATAACACCAGTCTAGTGTTTATAACATTATGTCACATGACACCAGTCTTTTGATTCCCTCCCTCCCTTCATGCTCTAATGGCACTATTAAACTACTCTCTGTGACATATTAAACCATGACTTAGTAATACAGCCCAAAGTAGCAACATGTTTCCAATTGTGGCTAGCCCTGTAATAAGTCATGGTGAAAATGGGATAATAGGTTAACGAGCACTTACAGAAAAAGAGCCCAGTTCTAAAGGAAAATCTGTGCAAATCTCCCAAACCACTTTATCAGGGTGTTTAATATGTTTTTCGTGTTTTTCAGTTTTTTATAATTTCTTGTTTGGGTGATTTACTGACCCGTGTGTCTTCTGAGGATTGTGTTCTGGG
This sequence comes from Salvelinus namaycush, assembly GCF_016432855.1. Classification (NCBI taxonomy): domain Eukaryota; kingdom Metazoa; phylum Chordata; class Actinopteri; order Salmoniformes; family Salmonidae; genus Salvelinus; species Salvelinus namaycush. The sequence continues at coordinate 23,186,534 of NC_052338.1, read as the reverse complement.
CTCCACCTCCAAGGGTTTACAGGCTTGGTCTGGCCTTTCTATTTACATGTGGTGTTTATGACACAATGCACAATGATTGTAATGTAATTATGTTCACTATTAAAATCGATTTTTTTACACATTACTTATGGCAGCAACGTGCTGGCCTGGGAGAGAGGGAACATTGTAAAAGAGTAGATCTGGCTGACCATTTCTCTTTGAAACTGAGGATATAGTGGCCATTGTGTCCACATCGATAGGTAGCCTGGTCCCAGATGTCTTTGTGCTGTATTGCCAACTCCTATATTCTTTGCCATGACAACAACTGTAGGAGTTGGCAATACAGCACAAAGAGATCTGGGACCAGGCTACTGTGTAGAAACATTGCAACAAAGGGAGTCTGTGCAACATGATGTGTTTGATACTGTACTTCAGGGGAGTGGAGATGCAGCTCTCCATGTCTGCTGCCGAAAGACGGACCTGGAGATAGCCAAAGTCCTCATTGAGAATGGGGCCAATGTAGACATCCAAAATGTGAGTAGGCAGTGTATTAGTTTCCCCTTGCAAACAGGGAGACAAGACTATCACAGGCATGAGTAATCAAACTTAATATACTGTTCTCTGCACTGCATTCTGTTCTGGTAAACTTTCATAGACAAGACATTGGTATGGAGACAGTAAAAACATCTAGCACAGCTATTGGGTGTGGTTATTGTAGAGTTGTACATCTGTTGTTTCCTGTCTGACAGGAGGAAGGACAGACTCCTCTCCACATAGCTGCCTGGGAGGGAGATGTGCTGCTGCTGAAACTGTTCTACCAGAGCAAGGCCAACCCTAATGTCACTGACAAGGTGGGGGAGGAAGGACGGAAGCCCAACTGTATTATACAAAAAACCCTATCTTCTAAATCCCATTGTTTCAGCCATGTTTTAGACCTGTTTTTTTCCCGGATAATGATTAGGCCTAGTCCTAATCAAAAGCATGCTCAATGGAGATTTTCCATTGAAAGTGCCTCTTAATCCAAGACCAGGGTTCATCTCTGTCAGGGAAACTGGCCCATTTATGTATTGTATTGTAGTCCACCAGTGAGTTTCAACAGTCTTTTGCCATGTGCACCTTACCATTATCTGACCTCTAACCTCCAGATGGACAGGTCACCTCTGCACATCGCTGCAGAGCGTGGCCACACCAACGTGGTGGAGGTCCTCACAGAGAAGTTCAAGTCCAACGTGCTGGCCAGAACTAAGGTAGGTTACCACCACTACATCTTAACAAGCCATATGTGCAGTTACAGTATAGGACTATGATCTCATATGGAACCATGATTAAGATAATAAACTATATGAGTCCTGTGGCGGTTGTTAGATATACATTACATCTGTGTTTAGTTGGTACTGTAGTTGCTGTGATGGTGTCTGGCTACAGAAGCTGTAGTAGTCATTATTTACTGTGATGGTGTCTGGCTATAGAAGCTGTAGTAGTCATTAGTTACTGTGATGGTGTCTGGCTATAGAAGCTGTAGTAGTCATTAGTTACTGTGATGGTGTCTGGCTATAGAAGCTGTAGTAGTCATTATTTACTGTGATGATGTCTGGCTATAGAAGCTGTAGTAGTCATTATTTACTGTGATGGTGTCTGGCTATAGAAGCTGTAGTAGTCATTATTTACTGTGATGGTGTCTGGCTATAGAAGCTGTAGTAGTCATTATTTACTGTGATGGTGTCTGGCTATGGAAGCTGTAGTAGTCATTATTTACTGTGATGGTGTCTGGCTATAGAAGCTGTAGTAGTCATTAGCATGAATAATGTAAAAGTCAGAGTTGGAAATCCCAAGCAGTTGATCCTCAAATTATAAAAATATCACATTTGTGTCCGTCTCTTTGTATGACCTTCTAAAACCAGTGTGCAGTCTTCCAGAGACTGTATATAAATTACAGTGTCTTCTCTTAGGATGGCAGCACCCTGATGCATGTGGCCTCCCAGTGTGGACACCCAGAGACCGCCCTCACCTTCCTGAAGAAAGGGGTCCCACTGCACATGCCCAATAAGGTACAAGAAGTCCAGGTGTCCAATGGGCACTTTAAAAAAAGTAGCATAAATCACTGGCCTGAAATTGTATTTGAATATCACGTCTTCAAATGCACTGTATTATACAGATACTGTATGAGAATAGCCAAATATTTAGAATACATCATTATATATATATGATCCTTTCTTACTATGTTATTTAATGTATCCTATCATATGAACCCTACCTATAATTGATGTATCATACTCTGGCGTCACATCTCCACAGTCAGGTGCAATGTGTCTCCATGCTGCAGCCAAGCAAGGTCACACAGCTGTAGTGAAGTCTCTTCTCCTGAAGGGGGCACACGTGGACAGCACCACTAAAGACGGCCTGACGGGCCTACACATCGCTGTGCAGAACTGCAAGCCCCTCGTGGTGCAGATGCTACTGGGCTTTGGGGCTCAGGTCCAACTCAATGGAGGCAAGGTGAGACATACACTTATGTCCTAGAAACATACACAATCCAACATTTGTTCGTTTGTGCTGTATATTTGACAATGGTGTGGAAAGTAATATGGTTTTTGTACCATAGTAACTGCTATTGTTGGCATGTGCTGCTAACCTCTACCCTCCCTTTGTCCTCCCTCTGCCCCTGCATGAAGGCCCAGGAGACCCCGCTGCACATCGCTGCCAGAGTGAAGGAGGGGGAAAAGGTGGCTGAGATGCTGCTGAAGAGTGGGGCTGATGTCAACGCAGAGCAGGAGGTTAGAGCTCTCCCTTCACTGTGGCCAGAGATGAGTGGGTTTATCAGATCAGAGGGCTTATCTGAATCTGAAAGCAAGGCTGTTTGTTTGTGTTCCACATAAACTTCCAGCTCTCTCTCTCTCTCTCTCTCTCTCTCTCTCTCTCTCTCTGTCTCTCTCTCTCTCCTCTCTCTCTCTCTCTCTCTCTCCTCTCTTTCTCTCTCTCTCTCTCTCCTCTCTTTCTCTCTCTCTCTCTCTCTCTCTCTCTCTCTCTCTCTCTCTCTCTCTATGTCTCTCTCTCTCTCCTCTCTCTCTCTCTCTCTCTCTCCTCTCTCTCTCTCTCTCTCTCTCTCTCTCTCTCTCTCTCTCTCTCTCTCTCTCTCTCTCTGTATCAGAATGGGGAGACGGCAATGCATGTTGCTGCTCGCCACGGTGGACTGCGTATGATGAGAGCCCTGAAAGAGGAGGGAGGAGACCTCACCTGGAGATCTAAGGTAAAGTAGAAACACTTTTCTGTGTCTAACCAGTGTAACAATGACACATTGAGTCTATTTCCCACTTTCAGTAGTCTTAAACACTTCCTTTTTGTGGTCATGTATGTGTTTTTTCATGTGGTTGTACATTTCCGAAGTGCCTTCGGAAAGTATTCAGACCCCTTTACTTTTTCCACATTTTGTTATGTTACAGCCCTATTCTTAAATTGATTCAATCCCCCCAAAATCCTCATCAATCTACACACAATACCCCATAATGACAAAGAGAAAACATTATTTATTTATTTTTTGCAAATATAAAACAGAAATACCTTATTTACATACGTATACAGACCCTTTGCTATGAGACTCGAAATTGAGCTCAGTTGCATCCTGTGTCCATTGATCATCCTTAAGATGTTTCTACAACTTGATTGGAGTCCACCTGTGGTAAATTAAATTGATTGGACAGGATTTGGAAAGGCACACACCTGTCTATATAAGGTCCCACAGTTGACAGTGCATGTCAGAGCAAAAACCAAGCCATGAGGTCGAAGGAATTGTCAGTAAAGCTCTGAGACAGGATTGTGTTGAGGCACAGATCTGGGGAAGGGTACCAAAAAATGTCTGCAGCATTGAAGCTCCCCAAGAACACAGTGGCCTTCATCATTCATAAATGGAAGAAATTTGGAACCACCAAGACTCTTCCTAGAGCTGACCACCCCGCCAAACTGAGCAATCGGGGGAGAAGGGCCTTGGTCAGGGAGGTGACCAAGAACCCGATGGTCACTCTGACAGAGCTCCAGAGTTCCTCTGTGGAGATGGGAGAACCTTCCAGAAGGACAACCATCTCTGCAGCACTCCACCATTCAGGTCTTTATGGTAGGGTGGCCAGATGGAAGCCACTCCTCAGTAAAAGGCACATGACAGCCCGCTTGGAGTTTTCCAAAAGGCACCTAAAGACTCTTAGACCATGAGAAACAAGATTCTCTGGTCTGATGAAACCAAGATTGAACTCTTTGGCCTGAATGCCAAGCACCACGTCTGGAGGAAACCTGGCACCATCCCTACGGTGAAGCATGGTGGGGGCAGCATCATGCTGTGGGGATGTTTTTCCGCGGCAAGGACTGGGAGACTAGTCAGGATCGAGGCAAAGATGAACGGCGCAAAGTACAGAGAGATCCTTGATTAAAACCTGCTCCAGAGCACTCAGGACCTCAGACTGGGGCCAAGGTTCACCTTCCAATAGGACAACGACCCTAAGCACACCGCCAAGACAATGCAGGAGTGGCTTCAGGACAAGTCTCTGAATGTCCTTGAGTGGCCCAGCCAGAGCCCGGACTTGAACCAGATCTAACATCTCTGGAGAGAACTGAAAATAGCTGTGCAGCAATGCTGCCCATACAACCTGACAGAGCTTGAGAGGATCTGCAGAGAAGAATGGGAGAAACACCCCAAATAGAGATGTGCCAAGCTTGTAGCGTCATACCCAAGAAGACTCAATGCTGTAATTGCTGCCAAAGGTGCTTCAACAAAGTACTGAGTAAAGGGTCTGAATACTTATGTAAATGTGATATTTCCGTTTTTTATGGAGTATTGTGTGTAGATTGATGAGGGGGAAAAAACTATTTAATCCATTTTAGAAGAAGGCTATAACCTAACAAAATGTAGAAAGTCAAGGGGTCTGAATACTTTCCGAAGGCACTGTATGTGCATGCATGCATGTGTGTGTTTATATATGTGTGTGTTTCTGTATTCATAGGCTGGAGAGAACCCTCTCCATGTCGCTGTGCGCCACTGTCATGCCCATGTGGTGGAGGACATTCTCACCTATCTGACCAGTGAGAGAAGCCGTGAGGAAGCCCAGTGCTGTGTGAGCCAGGGGAACAGGGTGAGAATAAGACTCATGATAATAATCAACATTTATGCCATTTCACAGACCGTTTTTATCCAATGAGACTTATCCACTGGGATTAAAACCCGCCACTCTGGCGTTGCAAGCGCCGTGCTCTACCGACTGAGCCACACAGGACCAGATGATGGGATAGCGGTTCTATTATAAAAATATTACTGTGATCATTGTTCTATTATAGAAATGTTTTTCCATTTTGCATTTTCCATTTACATTTCCATGAAATTTGGCCAACTCCTCTTTGTATGTCACTTTATTTGTTGATTTTGACGTACCAGTTTTCTATTGTTGTGTGACTGCAGAAAGGGGAGACATCGTTGCACTTGGCTGCTGAGCTGCAGAAGGAGAGTGTCCACAGAGAAGGAGAAGACGTACACATTATCAAGACTCTGATGGAATATAATGCAGACATCACTGCAGCAACCAGAGAGGTATGGCACAAGGAACAGTCTGATATCATGATTTGTATCTTTGTATTTGTGTGTCAACAATAGCTATAGCATTTTATTAATTTGTCTACAAACACCCTATACATTGCGCCGATAGTGTTAAACAACTTGGTGGGAATTGTAACATGGATCATGTTATGGAGGATCGCTACAATACAATCCCCAAAAATGTCAAGTTTTCAAGATTATACTTTCAGTATAGAGTAAAAACTGTGATGTTGATGTGAAGTGAATTATCCCTTTAAGCAATGCTGTACACTACAGCAGATTGAGGTACAGTACAATATGTTCTGTTTGGTAGCTGAATAGTAGTTAGATGTTCTGGTGTATGTTATTGAGGTGTACAGGTAAATCTGTGTCTCATTCGGTTTCTCCCTGCTCTCGGCTGGTCCTGTAGTCCTGTGAGACTCCCTTTCACTACTGTGCCAGAGTGGGCAACACTGACGTCCTACAGGAGATGCTCAACAGTGTTCCCTCCAGTCGCCTGCAGATGGCAGTCAACAAGCACTCCAAGGTACTGATAGAATTGTGTTACTTGGGTGTTACTGGAGAGTTTCTCATGATATTTAAATATTGGTTTACTGCTGTAAAATAACTGGTACTGCTGTTAAATGGGTATTTTGCGGGTGAGTATAATTCCGAAGTGGCATGAACTGTCTGCTGCCTTATGGTTATGTAGTGTTATTGTTTTACTGAGAGGGCACTCTCTGTGGGCCCATACAGAATGGCTGGTCCCCGTTGTTATTGGCTTCTGAGAGAGGTCACACAGAGGTTGTTAGAATCCTGCTTCAGAACCACGCCAGGGTGGACGTCTTTGATGAGGTGAGGGCCCTGGAATGTTTCAGACTTTTCCATTGGCTAATTCAATATACTGTACCACAACTTAACTCTGTCTCTTAAACTCTGCCACTGCCTGCTGAGCTGTAAAACGTTCATTTTGCTGAGTCACTGCAATGTGGTCATCATGACTCAAGCAGGATAAAAGCCAAAGAAGATATAACATCGTCATGTCTGTGCTGCGTGCCCTAATGAACAAAACCCTGATGTATCCTACAGGACGGCGAGGCAAATCTCCACTTACAAAACCAAAACTAGCGTTTGTTATGGGACAAGTTTACATAGTCCCTCCCTGTTACGGTTTCTTCCGTTTGGCGCCTAATGAACACAACTCTGATGTATCCGACAGGACGGCAAGGCAGCTCTCCACTTGGCAGCAGAGCGGGGCCACGAGGACATTGCTGACATTCTGCTGTCCCATAAGGCCTTTGTGAACGCCAAGACCAAGCTGGGCCTCACTCCACTACACCTGGGGGCCCAGAACGGCTCTGCCAGCCTGGTCAGACAACTGGTGGAGACACACCTGGCCAGCATCGACGCTCTCTCTCTGGTCAGTGAGCTGAGCAATGACCCCTCAACTATGGAGGTCTAGAGAACATGTCCCTAGTCATAGGAAATAAAAGAGTACATTTGGTTATTATTGGGGCAGATGTCATATATATTCTCATAGGCATCTGTGTGTAACCTTGTTTAACCTGAACTCACAAGCTCACATTCTGTTCTATTATATTGAAGTGAAACGAAACGAGCGTTGGGGTCAGTCGAGTTTCACAAGGCTAATCTGTGTGCTCAAGGGAAATAAAGTTATTATCGAACACCTAGCAAAGTCTCTTGCCATATCTTTCTCTTTCTTAAGAAACACTTTTATTTGTCCACTCCTGATCCATAAAGAGAAATAAGGTGTTCTGAACCTCTGTGTGTGTGTTTGACCCCCAGACTAAGCAGACTCCTCTCCACCTCGCTGCCATCAGTGGACAGCTGGATGTGTGCAGCAGCCTGCTGCATCTCAGAGCAGACATCACTGCCACAGACATAGTGAGTCTGTTTCTCTGTCGGACACTGCCTTTGTCTGTGTGTGGCTATTAAATAGACAAATTAAAATGTAAATCTTGCCTGAAGGAAATTTCTCTGTAGTCGTAACTTCAACAATCTCATTTTACATACCAAGTCCTGGTCTAATTTCTTCGTTATTTTACCTGTGACTTTCCTATCAGCATGGCCAGATTCCCCCCTGGTTGCATTTAACTATTATTCATCCATCTATCCTAGCAGACGCACTTATCCAGCGCAATTAGGGTTGAGTGCCTTACTGAAGGGCACATCGACAAATTTGCCACATAGTCAGCTCTGGGCTTTGAACCAGCAACTTTTCAGTTATTGGCCCAACACGCTTAACCACTAGGCTACCGGCCGCCTATCCCCCCCATCCATACATCCATTCATTGGTTAATTCAGTTAGTCATCCATCCATCCTTCCATTCATTTATGTCTCTCTTGTCCCCAGCACGGCCAGACGCCCCTCCACCTGGCTGCAGAGAACGACCATTCTGAGGTGGTCAAGCTGTTCCTGAAGCACCGTCCAGAGCTGGCCACCCTGGCCAACGTGGAGGGGGCCACCTGCACCCATATCGCTGCGGCCAAGGGCAGCCTGGCCGTCATCAGGGAGCTGCTCAAGTTCAAACAGGGGGGAGTGACCACGCTGAGTAACAAGGTCAGAGGTCAGGGGTTAGGAGTCACAAGGAGTCAGGAAGTAGTGTTTCTCTGTGCTTGGCTGAAAATGTAACATGGAAACAGAACAATAGAGAATTACAATGTTATAGAATAACACAATAATTCCACAACAATGTCAGAGGGCAGGAGGGTTTTGCTCTGTTTTAATTTTTTAATTTAATTTTACCTTTATTTATACAGGTTTTTCTCATTGAGAGGAAACAATTACACTCTTCTATGATATATACATCGATCAAGTATTTAAACTCCACCAACGAAACTAGATCATCAAATTTTTAAATGTTCAGGAGAGAATTCCAGGACCACAGAGCTAAGTAACTAAAACTATTTCTAGTTCTAATTTTTGGTACTGTTAGAAGCAAATGAGAATGGGACCTTAATTGATATTTATTTACTGACCTGACTAAAAAAGAACAGAGATAAAATTGCATTTTACCCAATATGGCCTTATAAATCAGTGTATACCAGTGTTTAAGCCTACGCAAGGTCAATGACGACCAGCCAACAGCGCTGTAGAGATCACAATGATGTGTTAGACGTTTTTGATTTGTAATGAACCTGAGGGCTGCATGATACACTGAATCAAGTGGTCTCAGGGTAGTGGTTGAGGCCTGCATATATATAACATCACCAAAATCTAAAACCGCCAGTAGTGTATATCGTACCAGCACCTTCCTGGCCTCAAAGAAAAACCAGCCTTATGCCGGTAATAAAAACCTCGTTTCAGCTTGAGCTTCCTTATAAAGTTCTCTACATGCACAGTGAAGCTCAGCTTATCATCAACCCACACACTCAAATATTTGTACACTTTAACTTGCTCTATAGTATGTCCAGCCAATGTAGCAGTGACATGATTAGTAACATGTCTGGCATTTGAAAGTACCATGCATTTTGTTTTACCTGAATTTAGAACCAGCTTTAAATCATACAGATTCTGTTGTATGATGTTAAATGCTCTTTGGGCATTTTCAAAAGCTAAAGATAAACTACTACCACTTGAATAAAGAACAGTATCATCTGCATAAAAATGAACATACGCTGTTTCAATAAGATCCCCAATGTTGTTGATATACAAAATGAACAACAGTGGGCCCAAAATAGATCCTTGCAGAACACCTGAGCACACCTCTATGGACTCAGATTTACAACCATCCGCCATTGCGCATTGTGTATGATTTGATAGGTTATTTATAAACCAATCTAGAGCATGACCAGTAATTCCACAACATGTTCTTGTCTGAAATGGAACATAGTACTGTAACGGTGTATGAATTATAATATGAGTGGCTTGGCTGGCCATAGAAAGGAAAGGAAAGTAATAGAGAAAATATTCCCTTATTGATGCGCAATGAATTGGCTGAAAAGATTTGGCATGGGCCCTCGGATCCTCAAAAAGTTCTACAGCTGCACCATTGAGAAGATCTTGACTGGCTGCATCACTGCTTGTTATGGCAAATGCACAGCCCTCAAGCGCAAAGCGTTACAGAGGGTGGTGCAGATGGCCCAGTACATCACTGGAGAGTGATGGTGTCCTGCATCAGATGACCTGGCCTCCACAATCCCCCGACCTCAAACAAATTGAGATGGTTTGGGATGTGTCAGACCGCAGAGTGAAGGAAAAGCAGCCAACAAGTGCTCAGCATATGTGGGAACTCCTTCAAGACTGTTAAAAAAAAATCCAGGTGAAGCTGGTTGAGAGAATGCTAAGAGTGTGCAAAGCTGTCATCAGGGCAAAGGGTAGCTATTTGAAGAATCTCAAATATAGAATATATTTTGATTTATTTAACACTTTTTTGGTTACTACATGATTCCATTTGTGTTATTTCATAGTTTTAATGTCTTCACTATTATTCTACAATGTAGAAAATAGTAAAAATAAACAAAAACCCTTTAATGAGTAGGTGTTCTAAAACCTTTGACCGATAGTGTATACACACATAACACATACACATACAGTTGAAGTCGGAAGTTTACATACACCTTAGCCAAACACATTTAAACTCCGTTTTTCACAATTCCTAACATTTAATCCTAGTAAAAATTACCTGTCTTAGGTCAGTTAGGATCACCACTTTATTTTAAGAATGTGAAATGTCAACATAATAGTAGAGAATTATTTATTTCAGCTTTTATTTCTTTCATCACATTCCCAGTGGGTCAGAAGTTTACATACACTCAATTAGTATTTGGTACCATTGCCTTTAAATTGTTTAACTTGGGTCAAACATTTTGGTAGCCTTCCACAAGCTTCCCACAATAAGTTGGGTGAATTCTGGCCCATTCCTCCTGACAGAGCTGGTGTAACTGAGTCAGGTTTGTAGGCCTCCTTGCTCGCATATGCTTTTTCAGTTCTGCCCACACATTTGCTATAGGATTGAGGTCAGGGCTTTGTGATGGCCATTCCAAAACCTTGACTTTGTTGTCCTTTAGCCATTTTGCCACAACTTTGTAAGTATGCTTGGGTCCATTGTCCATTTAGAAGACCCATTTGCGACCAAGCTTTAACTTCCTGACCGATGTCTAGAGATGTTGCTTCAATATATCCACATAATTTTTCTCCCTGATGATGCCATCTATTTTGTGAAGTGTACCTGTCCCTCCTGCAGCAAAGCACCCCCACAACATGATGCTGCCACCCCCGTGCTTCACGGTTGGGATGGTGTTCTTCGGCTTGCAAGCGTCCCCCTTTTTCCTCCAAACATAACGATGGTCATTATGGCCAAACAGTTCTATTTTTGTTTCATCAGACCAGAGGACATTTCTCCAAAAAGTACAAACTTTGTCCCCATGTGCAGTTGCAAACCGTAGTCTGGCTTTTTTATGGCGGTTTTGGAGCAGTGGCTTCTGCTGAGCGGCCTTTCAGGTTATGTCGATATAGGACTCGTTTTACTGTGGATATCGATACTTTTGTACCTGTTTCCTCCAGCATCTTCACAAGGTCCTTTGCTGTTGTTCTGGGATTGATTTGCACTTTTCGCACCAAAGTACGTTCATCTCTAGGAGACAGAACGTGTCTCCTTCCTGAGCGGTGTGACGGCTGTGTGATCCCATGGTGTTTATACTTGCGTACTATTGTTTGTACAGATGAACGTGGTACCTTCAGGCTTTTGGAAATTGCTCCCAAGGATAAACCAGATCTGTGAAGGTCTACAAAAAAGGTCTTGGCTGATTTCTTTTGATTTTCCCACGATGTCAAGCAAAGAGGCACTGAATTTGAAGGTAGGCCTTGAAATACATTCACAGGTACACCTCCAATTGACTAAAATTATGTAAATTAGCTTATCAGAAGCTTCTAAAGCCATGACATCATTTTCTGGAATTTTCCAAGCTGTTTAAAGGCACAGTCAACTTAGTTCATGTAAACTTCTGGCCCACTGGAATTGTGATACAGTGAATTATAAGTGAAATAATCTGTTTTTTATTTTACTCTTATTATTATCTTTCCTGATGCCTAGTCACTTTACCCTGCCTTCATGTACATATCTACTTCAAATACCTTATTATTATCTATCCTGATGCCTAGTCCCTTTACCCTGTAACAGCAGCACATTGATCTGGTACTCCCTGTAATAGCAGCACATTGATCTGGTACTGGTACTCCCTGTTTATAGCAGCACATTGATCTGGTACTGGTGCTCCCTGTAATAGCAGCACCTTGATCTGGTACTGGTGCTCCCTGTAATAGCAGCAAATTGATCTGGTACTCCCTGTAATAGCAGCACATTGATCTGGTACTGGTACTCCCTGTTTATAGCTCTATTCTTGTGTATTTTATTCTCCTTGTGTTACTATGTATATATATATATATTTTTTTTTAACTCTGCAATGTTGGGAAGGGCTCGTAAGTAAGAATTTCACCTTAAAGTCTACACCTGTTGTATTTGGCGCACGTGACAAATATAATATAATTTGATATGATAATCAAAGGGATAAGGGGTGATTGATAAGCTTAGTCACCAGCTTGACTGTTTTATCCATTCTGTCCACTTTCCTTCATCCCCAGACCAATGGCTCCTGTCCTCTGCACCTGGCGTCTGCTGGGGGACACACCGAGGTGGTGAAGGTCCTCCTGGAGGCTGGGGCGTCTGTAGCTGAAGAGGACGCAGTGAGTGATGGAGAGAACACAACCTCACCTGGGGTGGACTGACCAAAGACTGACCGCAGACTGACCAGAAATTATGACTAACTAGTTACTGACTAGCTACATTTATTCAATTTAGTTTTAGGGTGTCATACAAAACCCAGTCTACAGTAAAGAATAGCTCAACAGAGATTGATTCATTCAAAAGTAGCTCAGATCGATTCATTCAAAACAGGCTCAGATCGATTCATGCAAAAGCTTATTAACTTTCTCATCTTCCCAGGAAGGGATGACAGCCATTCACTTGGCAGCCAAGAACGGTCACACACACATCATGGACGTGCTGAAGGGAAGCATCTCCTTTAAGATCACCAGCTCCAAGGTATCTGTCCCTACTCTTAAAACTAGAAAATGTTAACTACAGTAGGATACCTTATATACTGTAGTAGATACATTTGTTTAGGTATGTTGATTTGATGTGTAACTATGATCCCAGACAGGGTTGACTGCGTTGCATGTAGCAGCCCGTTTTGGTCAGGTGGACTTTGTCTCAGAGATCCTTACCAAGGTGCCGGCCACCATGCGCAGTGACATCCCAAACAGTAACAGTAGGGAGGGAATACCAGTGCAGCAGCCCCCTTCAGAGGTAGGTAACGTTATAGTGCCAACCCCACAACTCACTTATGACCAGAAAATCAACAGTCTTCCCCCATGAATAAAAGAGTCCTTCATAAAAAGTCCTTAATTGTGTGTGTGTGTGTGTGTGTGTGTGTTCCATGTGTGTGTGTGTGTGTTCCAGTCAGGATACACTCCCCTGCACCTGGCTGCCCAGTCTGGCCATGAGAGTGTGGTGAGATTGCTGCTCAACTCCCCTGGTGTACAGGCAGACAAAGTGACAGACATACAGGTAAGCTTTTTTCGTGTGTGTGCATGCGCGTAAGTGAATATGTGTGCATATAGCAATGCGCATGTCCCCATCGCGACGTCCCCCAAAGGCTAACTTGCTAGCCCCGGTCTACTAACTGCTAGCTTGCCTGCCCCGGTCTGCTAACTGCTAGCCCCTGCTAACTGCTTGCTTGCTAACCCGGGGTGGTAACTGCTAGCTTGTTTAGCCCCGGCCTACTAACTGTTAGCGTGGTAGCATCGGCCTGCTAACTTTCTGTAAATTACTACAACTACAATACCTCTTTCGCCATCTGGCTTGGATCCTTAGTCAACACGGCGCCCCGCCGCACCACCACGACAGTTCTGCCGACAAATACTCCATCCGCTGTGCCTTCAACCGGCCTCCGTCGGACGTCGGAGCAGACGCTTCTACTAGCCCCGGGCTACTAACTTTAAACGCTGCGTCGCTAGCGTAGTAACGACTACTCCGCGGCTTCCCTGTTCCTTCTATTGCTGCCCCCTGAACCCTATGATCACTTGGCTACATAGCTGATGCCCGCTGGACTGTCCATTAATCACGGTACTCCATTCTGTTTATTTTTTTTATCTGTCGGCCCCAGCTGCGAACTCAGGCTCTGTGTGTAGTTAACCAACCCTCTCTGCCCATTCATTGCCATTTTACCTGTTGTTTTAGCTGATTAGCTGTTGTCTTACCCGTTGTTGTCTTAGCTAGCTCTCCAAATCAACACCTGTGATTACTTTATGCCTCGCTGTATGTCTCTCTCATATGTCAATATGCCTTGTATACTGTTGTTTAGGTTAGTTATCATTGTTTTAGTTTACAATGGAGCCCCTAGTTCTACTCATTATACCTCTGATACCGCTTTTGTCCCACCTCCCACTCATGCGGTGACCTCACCCATTATAACCAGCTTATCCAGAGATACAACCTCTCTTATCATCACTCAGTGCCTGGGCTTACCTCCGCTGTACCCGCACCCCACCATACCCCTGTCTGCACATTATGCCCTGAATCTATTCTACCACTCCCGGAAATCCACTCTAGGCGACCAGTTTTGATAGCCTTTAGCCGTACCCTCATCCTACTCCTCTGTTTCTCGGGGGATGTGGAGGTAAACCCAGGCCCTGCGTGTCCCCAGGCACCCTCATTTGTTGACTTCTGTGATAGAAAAAACCTTGGTTTCATGCATGTCAACATCAGAAGCCTCCTCCCTAAGTTTTTTTTTTACTCACTGCTTTAGCACACTCCGCCAACCCTGATGTCCTTGCAGTGTCTGAATCCTGGCTTAGAAAGGCCACCAACAATACACCTCCGCCGTTTTCAATCTGGATCTCAGCGATCACTGCCTCATTGTCTGTAGCCGCTATGTTTCTGCGGTCAAACGAGCACCCCTCATCACTGTCAAACGTTCCCTAAAACACTTCTGCGAGCAGGCCTTTCTAATCGACCTGGCCCGGGTATCCTGGAAGGATATCGACCTCATCCCGTCAGTTGAGGATGCCTGGTCATTCTTTAAAAGTAAATTCCTCACCATCTTAGATAAGCATGCCCCATTCAAAAAATGCAGAACTAAGAACAGATATAGCCTTTTGTTCACTCCACACCTGACTGCTCTTGACCAGCACAGAAACATCCTGTGGCGGACTGCAATAGCATCAAATAGTCCCCACGATATGCAACTGTTCAGGGATGTCAGGAACCAATACACGCAGTCAGTCAGGAAAGCAAAGGCTAGCTTTTTCAAGCAGAAATTCGCATCCTGTAACTCTAACTCCAAAAAGTTTTGGGACACTGTAAAGTCCATGGAGAACAAGAGCACCTCCTCCCAGCTGCCCACTGCACTGAGGCTAGGTAACACGGTCACCACTGATAAATCCATGATAATCGAAAATTTCAATAAGCATTTCTCAACGGCTGGCCGTGCCTTCCTCCTGGCTACTCCAACCCCGGCCAACAGCTCCGCCTCCCCCGCAGCTACTCGCCCAAGCCTCCCCAGCTTCTCCTTCACCCAAATCCAGACAGCAGATGTTCTGAAAGAGCTGCAAAACCTGGACCCGTACAAATCAGCTGGGCTAGACAATCTGGACCCTCTCTAAAACTATCCGCCGCCATTGTTGCAACCCCTATTACCAGCCTGTTCAACCTCTCTTTCGTATCGTCCGAGATCCCTAAAGATTGGAAAGCTGCCGCAGTCATCCCCCTCTTCAAAGGGGGTGACACCCTAGACCCAAACTGTTACAGACCTATATCCATCCTGCCTGCCTAAAGTCTTCGAAAGCCAAGTTAATAAACAGATCACTGACCATTTCGAAATTTACCGTACCTTCTCCGCTGTGCAATCCGGCTTCCGAGCCGGTCACGGGTGCACCTCAGCCACGCTCAAGGTAATAAACGATATCATAACCGCCATCGATAAAAGACAGTACTGTGCAGCCGTCTTCATCGACCTGGCCAAGGCTTTCGACTCTGTCAATCACCGTATTCTTATCAGCAGACTCAATAGCCTTGGTTTTTCTCATGACTGCTTCGCCTGGTTCACCAACTACTTCTCAGACAGAGTTCAGTGTGTCAAATCGGAGGGCCTGTTGTCCGGACCTCTGGCAGTCTCTATGGGGGTGCCAAAGGGTTCAATTCTCGGGCCAACTCTTTTCTCTGTATATATCAATGATGTCGCTCTTGCTGCGGGTGATTCCCTGATTCACCTCTACGCAGACGACACCATTCTGTATACTTCTGGCCCTTCCTTGGACACTGTGCTAACTAACCTCCAAACGAGCTTCAATGCCATACAACACTCCTTCCGTGGCCTCCAACTGCTCTTAAACGCTAGTAAAACCAAATGCATGCTTTTCAAATCAAAATCAAATCAAATTTATTTGTCACATACACATGGTTAGCAGATGTTAATGCGAGTGTAGCGAAATGCTTGTGCTTCTAGTTCCGACAATGCAGTAATAACCAACAAGTAATCTAACCTAACAATTCCACAACTACTACCTTATACACACAATTGTAAAGGGATAAAGAATATGTACATAAAGATATATGAATGAGTGATGGTACAGAACGGCATAGGCAAGATGCAGTAGATGGTATATAGTACAGTCTATACATATGAGATGAGTAATGTAGGGTATATAAACATAAAGTGGCATAGTTTAAAGTGGCTAGTGATACATGTATTATATAAAGATGGCAAGATGCAGTAGATGATATAGAGTACTGTATATACATATACATATGAGATGAGTAATGTAGGGTATGTAAACATTATATTAAGTGGCATTGTTTAAAGTGGCTAGTGATACATTTTTACATAATTTCCATCAATTCCCATTATTAAAGTGGCTGGAGTTGAGTCAGTATGTTGAACCGTTCACTGCCCGCACCCGCCCGCCCGACTAGCATCACCACCCTGGACGGTTCCGACCTAGAATATGTGGACAACTATAAATACCTAGGTGTCTGGCTAGACTGTAAACTCTCCTTCCAGACTCATATTAAACATCTCCAATCCAAAATAAAATCTAGAATCGGCTTTCTATTTCACAACAAAGCCTCCTTCACTCACGCCGCCAAACTTACCCTAGTAAAACTGACTATCCTACCGATCCTCGACTTCGGCGAAGTCATCTACAAAATAGCTTCCAACACTCTACTCAGCAAACTGGATGCAGTCTATCACAGTGCCATCCGTTTTGTTTTACCAAATCACCTTATACCATCCACCACTGCAACCTGTATGCTCTAGTCGGCTGGCCCTCGCTACATATTCGTCGCCAGACCCACTGGCTCCAGGTCATCTATAAGTCTATGCTAGGTAAAGCTCCGCCTTATCTCAGTTTACTGGTCACGATAACAACACCCACCCGTAGCACACGTTCCAGCAGGTATATCTCACTGATCATCCCCAAAGCCAACACCTCATTTGGCCGCCTTTCCTTCCAGTTCTCTGCTGCCAGTGACTGGAACGAATTGCAAAAATTGCTGAAGTTGGAGACTTTTATTTCCCTCACCAACTTTAAACATCAACTATCTGAGCAGCTAACCGATCGCTGCAGCTGTACATAGTCCATCTGTAAATAGCCCACCCAATCTACCTACCTCATCCCCATACTGTTTTTATTTTATTTACTTTTCTGCTCTTTTGCACACCAGTATCTCTACTTGCACATCATCATCTGCTCATTTATCACTCCAGTGTTAATCTGCTAAATTGTAATTATTCGCTCCTATGGCCTATTTATTGCCTACCTCCTCGTGCCTTTTGCACACACTGTATATAGACTTTCTTTTTTCTACTGTGTCATTGACTTGTTTATTGTGTTATTGGCTTGTTTATTGTTTACTCCATGTGTAACTCTGTGTTGTTGTCTGTGTCACACTGCTTTGCTTTATCTTGGCCAGGACGCAGTTGCAAATGAGAACTTGTTCTCAACTAGCCTACCTGGTTAAATAAAGGTGAAATAAAAAAATATATATAATAAAACAAGCAAACAGGCAAGGGAATAAAAAAATATTGCTAGAACCTATTTCTGAAATTCAAAATATCAGACATTTGAAAGCTCTAGTTTTGACCTTCATAATACCCCTGATGGCAGTAACTTTACAAGCACTAATTATGGTCAATTTAGCCTGAGAATAGTATCTAGTTATGGTAAGGGGTGAAATAAGTATAGCTAGTTATAATTGTAACGGTTTGGCAGATTATAAAAAAGATCAGTCTTTACATGACTAAAAGAAAAGGAATATAGCATATACTGTTTACAGGAAACTCACTCTACATCCTTAGATGAAGTTACGTGGAATAAGGAATGGGGTGGTGAAATAATTTTCTGTCATGGACAAAGGAACTCAAAGGGTGTGATGATATTAATTAATGTTGAATGTTGATCTGAATGTGCAAATAATCAGGAATGATTCGCAAGGAAGGTGGATCCTTTTGAATATGAAAGTGGACGAAAAAGAGATTTGGCTCATTAATCTATATGGTCCAAATCAGGATGATCTACACTTCTTCGAAAACATTTATACCAATTTATTGAACTTACATGCAACAAATGATCTAATCATTATGGTAGGAGACTATAACACAGTGTTAAGTACCTCAATGGACCGTAAAGGTAATCACTCTACAAACTATCATCACCGTGCCCTTAAGGAAATCACAAATATTATGGACACATTAGAAATTGTGGATATTTGGAGACTAAAAAACCCCGACCTAGTGAGATATACATGGAGGACACTTAATCAAGCTAGTCGTCTTGACTACTTTCTTTTCTTGACTACTTTCTTGTCTCTTTCTCTCATGCATCAAAGGTTAAAAAAGTTTTAATAGGAGACAGAATGCAAACGGATCAGCATCTAATTGGCATTCACATAACTCTTATAGATTTTCCACGTGGACGGGGATATTGGAAATTTAATCAAAGTTTACTGGAGGACAACTTATTTTTAACTAAGACAAAAGAATTTAGAACTGAATTTTTCCAGTATAATATAGGTTCAGCAAATCCCCTTATTGTTTGGGATACCTTTAAATGTACCTTCAGGGGTCATTCAATTCAATATTCATCAATAATAAAAAAGCAGTTTCTGGCTAAAGAAACAAGACTAACAAGGGAAATCCATGAACTAATAGTACAGGTAGATAGCAATAAAAAACGATACTACAGAGATACAAAATAAGTTAGAGGAAAAACAAAAAGAACTTAAGGAACTAATTCAAGAACGATCTAATGTAATCCTTTACAAAAATAAAGCAAACTGGATGGAATATGGAGAAAAATGCACAAAATCCTTCAGGAATCTCCAATACGGGAATGTTAACAAAAAGAATTTGCAGAAACTCGTTACTGAAGACGGAGTCATCTATGATTCTCCGAATTATATTTTAAAAGAGGAAGCTAATTATTTTAGGCAGATGTTCTTTTCCATCTCATCCTCTCCCACTGAATGAAGAGTAGGGTAAGGAATTCTTTCCAAATAATATAAAAATGGAAAATTAACAAAATGTACAGAAAGATCAGTGCGAAGGCCAAATTACAGAGGAAGAACTTTTTGAGGCTATTAAACCCTTTCAGTCTGGAAAAACCCCAGGGCTATCAAGTATTTTTTGATATACTAAAAGCTCCATTGTTAGATTGTTTTAACTACTCCTATAGAAATGGTAGTCTGTCAGGTACTCAGCAGGAAGATCTGATTTCTCTATTATTTAAACAAGACCCAGATGGCAAATATAAAGACCCGGTCTATCTAAAAAAAACTGGAGGCCCCTTACACTTCAATGTTGTGATGGAAAAATACTAGCAAAATCCATAGCACTCACAATTAACCCTTTCACACGTACCATCACACGGGTGTGATCGTTCTACAGTGGTCCCTGAAGCTTACGATCACACCTGTGTGATTAGAACACTCATTTAGAACGCTCGTTTAGAACGGCCAGTTTCGAATGACGCAACAATCAGCGTTTGAGTTGGCCACACTTTTTTCAGAAACTATTTACACAAACACAGTCCTTACAAAGTTATGTCCAGAATGTGAGCAGTTTATTTTTGGATTCAATGTTCAGATATTCACAGAAGAATATATAGCATAACACAATCATCCTAACCGGAAAAATGTAGGCTACATTTGTCCTAGCGCTAACTGAGGAAAGATTGACCCAACACACGCAGTCATATTTTCTAACTCTCGGCTGACAAACTACAATATGAATTAGCTAATAGCAATTACTATGTATAATTAATCACATCACGGGTGAGCTCACCATTGATCGAAATAATTAGGTAAAGCACTTTTTAGAAATCGAAAGTAATCCGACTATTAGTTTCAGCGCGCACCCA
Organism: Salvelinus namaycush; assembly: GCF_016432855.1. NCBI lineage: Eukaryota > Metazoa > Chordata > Actinopteri > Salmoniformes > Salmonidae > Salvelinus > Salvelinus namaycush. Next base: position 23,166,561 of record NC_052338.1, on the reverse strand, counting down.
TGCATTTTTTCCTCACAGAAACCGAAGACAATAAGAGAAGACGAGATGAGTTTGGTCTGTTTATAGTATGCATGTTGAAGGGGTGTGTCATCTACCGTCGTTCACATCCCACCATTCATTTTCGGAAGTCCTCAAAAAATGAGTGAACTCTTACTCACCTCATTTTGTTATAACGTCTTTGGTCAAACAGACGATTACGTGAACCCAGAATGCATTGAATGTCAACAAACATGGCTACACAGCTGGAATTAGCTTAGCTCATCATAATCAGTACAACCTTCAAAAAAGTATTTTACACACATAATATGTGCCCATTACAATCTGTGCAATAATCGGAATGCATGATTTGTCACCTAGATTTGAAAACATGTGAATAAAACCGTAAATACACAAATAATTGCCACACAAAACATTTTCTGATAGTGATTTATTGATACAAGTGGCGCGTGCCGGCAGTCAACCACGTACCATCTCACTGTAAACCATTCAGTGTTGTTGTTTATGTATGTAGCTAGTGAGCTAAGCTGAAGCATTAGCAATGTCTTTCAAAAGGAGACAACAAACAAATGTGGAAATTCTGGAGATTTTTTTAAAATTCTGACAATGAGTCAGAGTATGAAAGTCAGGAATCAGATTCTGACAGTGAGTGAGGAGCTGCCCCCCAACCTTGTAGCCATTGAGAACCCTAAATCTGAATTTCCCTTGTCCACTGACGAAGTCCCAGGTCCCTTTGAAGATGCTGGTGGTGATGGAGGCATACCAACAGTGGATGAAGTACAGGAGTTCTGTGGTAGCTGGAAGGCCACCAGTCATTTCACCCCTCCTGGCCCTGCTGTTTGCTTTGGCGAGTCCCAGTCTGGAGTGCAACGCCCCTTGCCATTTCCAACTGAGGCAGAGTGCTTCAAGTTGTTTCTGACAGAGGAGCTGGTGGGAGACATAGTAGAGACCAATCGCTATGCCTTGGAGCTACAGGATAAGAGAGAGCCAGGAGTGGGGGACAACCACAATTAGTGAAATGTATACATTCCTGGTGACAGTAAAGACTGCTTTCTAGTTCTGCTGCTATGACTGCATTTCATCAACGCTACTACCATCCTAAATGACCCGTTATACAAAATAAGAAATGTTAACAGCTGGCAGTAAAGTGGCATGACAAACGAGACGTCCATGTCCTCTCCACTGTCCATACAGCAACCATGTTGGCCACAGGGAAGGTGGACCACCTGACGGGAGAGAGAAACAAACCAGACAGAGAAACATCAAACCAGACTGCGTGCTTGACTATTACCTCAAAATGGGGGCAGTGGATAAGGCTGACATGATAAACAGCTTTGTGGAATGCACTCAGAAAACGACCAAGTGGTATAAGATATTTTTCCAGGGTAGCGTCAACATGCCAATACTTCTGACGCATTTAGCATTGTTTTACAGAACTAATAGAATAATGTAACTAGCTACATAAGCACGATTGAATATAACACCATAAAAGGTGAGTAACATGAGTAACGTTACCTAGCGGTTACCCGCGGTTATAAGGAATATACACAAATATATTATGCTCCATTCACACAGTGAGCTACAGTAGAAACGGTATAACACGACACAATAACGTAATTAGGCACTTACTTTGATAGAAACGCAGTCTTGATTTGAAGATGGGTCTCTGTAGTGACGCTTCTAGCACTGAGACGCTGTGCCACTTGGGAGTCATAAGGCCAGGGTAGCTTCGAAATACAACACATGCTAATACTTCCCTGACGCAATTAGCATTGTTTTCCAGAGCTAATAGGAGAATGTAGCTAGATACCTAAGCATTGAGTATAACACCATAAATGTTATGAAATGAGTAACGTTACATCGCGTGTCCGCGGTTATAAGGAATATACACAAAAACATGATGTTACAGTAGAAACGACATAACACGACATGCAGAAACTATTATAACGTATTAAGGCACTTTGATAGAAACGCACACATTTCCAAAGGTATTATTGGTAACGAAAACAACTTTGATTTCGATGCAGGCGACAGGTGGAAAATATGAACACGTGTATGCAGGACGGCAGATGAGTAAATGTCCTGCACAAACAATTGAGAAGTGTTTGGGGAATTTTGTCCGGGTCAGAAATGTCAAAAAAATTAATTGGTCCGCAAAAGTAAAAATGACTACTTTTATGTGAATGAATGAGGCGGAACACACCTCATTTCAAACTGTTATTAGAAAATAAAAAACTTGTTAGAAAATAATTTAAAATTGACAAATAAAACAGGCTGCGTGCTTTGGTTTGAGGGCAGCACAGATTAAATGTACTGTTACATAACAATCACATTCTTGAATGGAGAGAACGTTCTAACATCACGTGCATAAAAAAACTCACGCTGGGGCGACCGTTAGAAATATTTGGAACTCACGCATGAAAGGGTTAAAAGGGTTTTACCAGGTTTTGTTCATCCTGATCAGACAGGTTTTTTATATGGACGATACATTGGAGATGATATACGACAACTACTAGAAATAATAGAACATCATGAAACGTATAAGAAGCCAGGAATGGTATTTATAGCGGATTTTGATAAAGTAAGACTGGATTTTATTTATAAATGCCTGGATTTTTTTCAATTTCGGTAATTCTCTTATAAAATGGGTAAAAATAATGTATAGCAACCCCAGGTGTAAAATAGTAAATAACGGCTACTTCTCAGAGAGTTTTGAATTGTCAAGAGGAGTTAAACAAGGGTGTCCGCTGTCACCATATCTATTCGTTATGGGCATCGAAATGCAAGCTATTAAAATCCCATCCAATAACAACATTCGAGGGTTAGAAATCCAAGGCTTAAAAACAAAGGTGTCCATGTATGCCGATGACTCAAGTTTTATGTTAAGTCCGTAAGCTAGATCCCTGCAATGTCTCATTAAAGATCTAGATAAAATACCTGTCTATTTATGGAAAAATTGCCCTGATTAACTCCTTAGTCATATCTCAGTTTACTCACTTACTTATGGCGCTGCCTACTCCTGATGATTCGATTTTCAAATCATATGAGCAAAAAATATTTTGCTTTATCTGGGACGCTAAACCAGACAAAATAAAATGAGCCTATATATAATGAATATGAATTGGGTGGGTTGAGATTATTAAATATAAAAGCACTAAACCTCTCTCTAAAAGCTTCACTCATTCAAAAGTTTTATTTGAACCCTAAATGGTTCTCAAGTAGATTAATAAGAAAAGCTCATCCATTGTTTAAAAATTGCCTTTTTGCCTTTGTGCAGATTGCCATGTTTCATTTTCGATTAATTGAAAATGATACTTTTTTCAAAGTATCTGTGTTTTTCAAACAAGCATTGCAGAGCTGGCTACAATTTCAATTTCACCCCCCTGAAAAGATACAACAAATATTATGGCTGAACTCAAATGTACTGGTTGATAAAATACCTGTATTTATGGGAAAGATGTTTGAAAAGGGTATTGTGTTCTTAAATGATATTGTAAATTGTAATGGTAGAGTTATTTCCTTCATGGAGTTATCAGAATTGTACGGGAAGGTCTGCTCAATCCAAGAGTACAACCAATTGATTACAGCATTGCCCATTAAAATGGAGGAAGTGGGTGGCAGCGGGAGGAGGTAGGGAACTGGTCTGTCTGCCCAATATAAAGGATCAAAACTGGCGAAGGAATAAAAATATCATAAATAGGAAAGTATACCAGTTTCATTTGAGGACCAGGATGTTGACAACTGTGCCATACAGATTGCAAAATAGTTGGGAAGAGATTTTTGATGTACCGATTCTATGGTATGAGTTGATATATAAAACAACGCAAGATTCAAGACTTTGTGCTTTCCAGCTAAAATTATTATATAGAATTCTTGCCACCAACAAAATGTTGAATATTTGGGGCATAAAATCATCGAAGCTCTGCAGATTTTTTTGTGAGGATACAGAATCAATAGACCAACAGCCCTCAGGTAGCCTGTTTCTGGTCTCAGGTTCAGGAATGGTTGAAAATGCATAACATTGATCTAAAATTGACCCTAGAAATAGTACTGTTAGGAGATCTGGAGAGACCGGGTCAGTCAATTACTAATACTCTTAGTAAAAGTATTTATCTTCGACACGCAATCTGTAGATTCGATTCGATTAGATAGATTGAAATTGTACGTTAAACATCATAGCATAGTTGAAAGACATGTGTTGCGTAGAAACACGAAGTGGGTGGCCAGCAGAGATAGATGGGATGGGCTGAGGGAAGCTGAGGGAAGCTGGTATGTGGAGTTGGAGACAAGTGGGAGTGGAGTTGCTGTGTGAGAGAGAGAATGATGGTCAAAAGATAAAGGGGAAAAAAGTCAAAATAAAACATAAAAGTACATTTGAATGACACTAAGTGGCAGTGTTTTTACAACTAATGCCGGTTTGCCTGAGGCTGATGCCGTGCAGGTGTTTGTACACATGCATATACACACTCTCATTCAAATAAACACATACAAGAACACACACATACATGTAATAGTGCCAGACATGCACACAAACATATAAAGTAGGCATTGCTGTTATGATTTCAGTTGTCCTTGATATCCTTTGTTTTAAATTTATAATTTAGTTAGATTTTTTTGCATTGTTGTTTGCTCTTTTCTTCTGTCTTTTCCTTTTTTCTCTTTAGTTCATTCTCTTGGTTGTTGGTGCATTGGGGGGTTCTTGGGGGTGGGGAATTAATTGTATTTTTTCTTTTTTTTTCTTCCGGGGGGAGACTGTGGAAGGGGTCTCGAATGGTGGAGGGACAGCTTTTGGGGAACTGTGGGGGGATCTTGGAGGGTTTGGGTTTCACAAGATTGTGATCATGAAAAAGGAAACTATGACATACATTTTATATCACTATCATGCACACGCACCCTCACACATAAGGATGGCTCTGTTGCGGAAAGACTGATACATGTTTGATAGTGTCTTGATGCTGTATTGTTTGTCCATCATGTTCTAATACTTTAATGTTACCCCTTCCTTGTGTTTTTTGTAATAAATAAAAAAATTACAAATTATTTAAAAAATAACCCGATGGTCACTCTGACAGAGCTCCAGAGTTCCTCTGTGGAGATGGGAGAACCTCCCAGAAGGACAACCATCTCTGCAGCACTCCACCAATCAGGCCTTTATGGTAGAGTGGCCAGACGAAAGCCACTCCTCAGTAAAAGGCACATTACAAAATGAACAGAGCAAAGTACAGAGAGATCCTTGATGAAAACCTGCTCCAGAGCACTCAGGACCTCAGACTGGGGCTAAGGTTCACCTTCCAACAGGACAACGACTCTAAGCACACTGCCAAGACAACAAAGGAATGGCTTCAGGACAAGTCTCTGAATGTCCTTGAGTGTCCAGCCAGAGCCCGGACTTGAACCCGATCGAACATCTCTGGAGAGACCTGAAAATATCTGGTGCAGTGACGCTCCCCATCCAACCTCATAGAGCTTGAGAGGATCTGCAGAGAAGAATGGAAGAAACTCCCCAAATACAGGTGTGCCAAGCTTGTAGCGTCATACCCAAGAAGACTCGAGGCTGTAATCGCTGCCAAAGGTGCTTCAACAAAGTACTGAGTAAAGGGTCTGAATAGTTATGTAAATGTGATATTTCAATGTTTTATGTTTAATAAATTAGCAAAAAAAAATTTTTTTTTGTTTTATCATTATGGGGTATTGTGTGTAGATTGATGAGGAATAAAAACAATGTAATCCAATTTAGAATACGGCTGTAACGTCACAAAATGTGGAAAAAATCAAGAGGTCTGAATACTTTCTGAATGCATTTTACATGAGTGTATGCATTTTGTGCAAGAGTTTATGTGTAAATGTTTGTGTGCATGTGCGTGTTTTGCAAGCTTGTGTGTGAGCATATGTGTACGGTATATACGTGTGGGGATCTGCCAGACTGACCGTCCTCCTGTCCCTCCCCCTTCTCCTCAGGGCTCCACCCCCCTTCACCTGGCAGCCCAGAGTGGTCACATGTCTGTGGTGGGGCTGCTGCTGAGCCGCTCCAGCTCTCTGCTGCACCTGAGGGACAAGCAGGGCCGCACCTGTCTGCACCTGGCCTCCGCCAGCGGCCACGTGGCCATGGTCAGAGTGCTGCTGGGCCAGGGGGCCGAGATCAACCACACCGAAGAGGTGAGACTGACCTGGAGATGGAGATGTTATGGGGAGAATATGTGGATGTTATGGAAACATTATGGAGAGAGTATGAGGATGTAAGGGGATGTTATGGGGAGAGTATGAGGATGTTATGGAAACATTATGGGGAGAGTATGAGGATGTAAGGGGATGTTATGGGGAGAGTATGAGGATGTTATGGAAACATTATGGGGAGAGTATGAGGATGTTATGAGGATGTAAGGGGATGTTATCTAAATATTATGGGGAAAGTATGAAGATGTTATGGAAACATTATGGGGAGAGTATGAGGATGTTATGAGGATGTAAGGGGATGTAATGGAAACAATATGGGGATGTTCTGAGGATGTAAGGGCATGTTATGGAAACATTATGGGGAGAGTATAAGGATGTAAGGGGATGTTATGGAAACGTTATGGGGTAGTATGAGGATGTTATGAGGATGTAAGGGGATGTTATGGAAACATTATGGAGAGAGTATGAGGATGTTATGGAAACATTATGGGGAGAGTATGAGGATGTTATGGAAACATTATGGGGAGAGTATGACAATGTTATGAGGATGTTATGGGGATGTTATGGTGACATGGTGACAATAATAAAAAACTATGCCAGATCACACACTAATTCCATTGACACCTGACCCCCCCAATTCTAGAGTGGCTGGACCCCGCTCCACTATGCAGCCAAAGCAGGCTGTCTGGACATGGTGCGGTTCCTGGTGGAGAGTGGGGCGTCGGCCAGTGTAGAGTGCCAGGGGGGACGAACACCACTGCAGTACGCTGCCGGAGATAACCACCAGGGGACGGTTAGCTTCCTGCTACGACGACAAGAGAACAACATACTGAGACTGCTGGAGGACAGGAAGGTTGGTGTTCTCTCTCTCTTTCTGGCTGTCGTTCTGCCCCTGAGCAAGGCAGTTAACCCACTGTTCCCTGGGCGCCGAAGACGTAGATGTCGATTAAGGCAGCCCCCGGCACCTCTGATTCAGAGGGGTTGGGTTAAATGTGGAAGACACATTTCAGTTGAAGGCATTCAGTTGTACAACTGACTAGGTATCCCCCTTTCCCTTTCAATATTCTCCCTATATTTTCTACTTTCTTTCTAGTCTAACCACAAGATGTCAGCAAACCGCAATTTTAATAGAACAGGCACTGCCAGAACATATTTTTAAATCAATGTTGTTGATGAGTACCTAGTTTGTGTTTGACCTGATGGTGTGTTGGTGTGTGTTGTCTGTAGTTTGTGTTTGACCTGATGGTGTGTTGGTGTGTGTTGTCTGTAGTCTGTGTTTGACCTGATGGTGTGTTGTCTGTAGCTTGTGTTTGACCTGATGATGTGTTGGTGTGTGTTGTCTGTAGTCTGTGTTTGACCTGATGGTGTGTTGTCTGTAGTTTGTGTTTGACCTGATGGTGTGTTGGTGTGTGTTGTCTGTAGTTTGTGTTTGACCTGATGGTGTGTTGTCTGTAGTTTGTGTTTGACCTGATGGTGTGTTGGTGTGTGTTGTCTGTAGTTTGTGTTTGACCTGATGGTGTGTGTTGTCTGTAGCTTGTGTTTGACCTGATGGTGTGTTGGTATGTGTCGTCTGTAGTTTGTGTTTGACCTGATGGTGTGTGTTGTCTGTAGTTTGTGTTTGACCTGATGGTGTGTGTTGTCTGTAGTCTGCGTTTGACCTGATGGTGTGTGTTGTCTGTAGTTTGTGTTTGACCTGATGGTGTGTGTTGTCTGTAGTTTGTGTTTGACCTGATGGTGTGTGTTGTCTGTAGTTTGTGTTTGACCTGATGGTGTGTGTTGTCTGTAGTTTGTGTTTGACCTGATGGTGTGTTGGTGTGTGTCTGTAGTTTGTGTTTGACCTGATGGTGTGTTGGTGTGTGTTGTCTGTAGTTTGTGTTTGACCTGATGGTGTGTGTTGTCTGTAGTTTGTGTTTGACCTGATGGTGTGTTGGTGTGTGTTGTCTGTAGTCTGCGTTTGACCTGATGGTGTGTGGTGTCTGTAGTTTGTGTTTGACCTGATGGTGTGTTGGTGTGTGTTGTCTGTAGTTTGTGTTTGACCTGATGGTGTGTTGGTGTGTGCTGTCTGTATTTTGTGTTTGACCTGATGGTGTGTGTTGTCTGTAGTTTGTGTTTGACCTGATGGTGTGTGTCGTCTGTAGTTTGTGTTTGACCTGATGGTGTGTGTTGTCTGTAGTTTGTGTTTGACCTGATGGTGTGTGTTGTCTGTAGTTTGTGTTTGACCTGATGGTGTGTGTTGTCTGTAGTTTGTGTTTGACCTGATGGTGTGTGTTGTCTGTAGTTTGTGTTTGACCTGATGGTGTGTGTTGTCTGTAGTTTGTGTTTGACCTGATGGTGTGTGTTGTCTGTAGTTTGTGTTTGACCTGATGGTGTGTTGTCTGTAGTTTGTGTTTGACCTGATGGTGTGTTGGTGTGTGTTGTCTGTAGTTTGTGTTTGACCTGATGGTGTGTTGGTGTGTGTTGTCTGTAGTCTGCGTTTGACCTGATGGTGTGTGGTGTCTGTAGTTTGTGTTTGACCTGATGGTGTGTTGGTGTGTGCTGTCTGTATTTTGTGTTTGACCTGATGGTGTGTGTTGTCTGTAGTTTGTGTTTGACCTGATGGTGTGTGTCGTCTGTAGTTTGTGTTTGACCTGATGGTGTGTGTTGTCTGTAGTTTGTGTTTGACCTGATGGTGTGTGTTGTCTGTAGTTTGTGTTTGACCTGATGGTGTGTGTTGTCTGTAGTTTGTGTTTGACCTGATGGTGTGTGTTGTCTGTAGTTTGTGTTTGACCTGATGGTGTGTGTTGTCTGTAGTTTGTGTTTGACCTGATGGTGTGTGTTGTCTGTAGTTTGTGTTTGACCTGATGGTGTGTTGTCTGTAGTTTGTGTTTGACCTGATGGTGTGTTGGTGTGTGTTGTCTGTAGTTTGTGTTTGACCTGATGGTGTGTTGGTGTGTGCTGTCTGTATTTTGTGTTTGACCTGATGGTGTGTGTTGTCTGTAGTTTGTGTTTGACCTGATGGTGTGTGTTGTCTGTAGTTTGTGTTTGACCTGATGGTGTGTGTTGTCTGTAGTTTGTGTTTGACCTGATGGTGTGTGTCGTCTGTAGTTTGTGTTTGACCTGATGGTGTGTGTCGTCTGTAGTTTGTGTTTGACCTGATGGTGTGTGTTGTCTGTAGTTTGTGTTTGACCTGATGGTGTGTGTTGTCTGTAGTTTGTGTTTGACCTGATGGTGTGTGGGAAGCTGAACTCCAACACTACTCTGGAGGAGCTAGTTCTTCACTCCGCTGCTCCCTTGGACACGGCCGTGCGTCTGTCCCGAGCCCTGGGCCTGGCCGCCCTTAGGGAGAAGGAGCGCTACGTGGACCTCCAGGCGGCAGCCCACCACTGTGAAAGCCTGGCCTCCGACCTGCTCAGCATGGCCTCGACCGGGGGGAGGGGAGCCGGCGCCGTACTCAGGGCGGTGGACCATAGAGGGGCCAGCGTGCTGGACTGCCTGATCGAGGGGAGGCAGAAGGGAGTGGTGGCCCACCCGGCTGTCCAGAAGTACATGACGGAGGTGTGGTATGGCAGTCTGCAGTGGGACTCCTGGAGGATCCTGCTGCTGTTTTTTGGCCTGCTGCTCTGCCCTCCACTGTGGCTGTTCCTCTCACTGCCTCTCAAACACAGGTACAGAGTAGACTTTCATAGATACAGGTTCATAGCCTTTATTAATGGGAGCCCTTTTGAGGCTAACCCACTGGACACACAACGTCATTTCAACGTGGACATTGATAAATGAGATTTCAACCTTTATTTACCAACTCAAAAAGTCAGCCAGAAGTTTGTAGAATTACCGATGTGTTGTCATTATGCTTTCAACCATCTAAAAGCAGAACCAAATTCCAATGGGAAAACAATGTCAGGTTTTTGGTTCATCTAAATGTGTTATCACTGTGCTTTCAACCATTTAAAAGCAAAATGGGAAAACAATGTCAGATATCTTGTATTTATACAACAAATGGATGTGTTATCCCTGTGCTTCATCTAATAGCAGAACCAAATGACCTGGATAGCAGTTGAGATTACATTAAAAGTACATGGTGCAAGTGATCAATGCTGTTTGAGATTCTGCACGGATATTTATGTTGTGAAGATCTCCACAGACCTGAGACCTTTGCATGCTATCTTGAACATGCACGCTTTCTATGATTACATAAGAAAACATTTATAGTTACAGTAGGCTAACTTCAAAATGTGGCCATGGATGTGTTACTCATTTTAAGGTTGAATAAATGCTGTTACATTAGTTTGTAGTTTGCCTTAACTTTAGGCTATTTACTGTATTACAAAAGAATATTGAATTGTGTTTTGTTGTCAACGCAACCAAATATCACCATTTAAAGGATAATGGTTGAATAGTTTCATCTGAGCCGCTGGCTTAATCCTGATTTAGTCTGGCTTTAATTCCAGCTTTTCTACAAATCAATAATTTATATGTTGGATTCAAGTCTCCATCTCAATCAATAATCAAAGTTAAAGAATAGGATTAAATCAAATCAAACTTTATTTAAAGTGCATTTAAAGTTTTATTTGATTTAGTCCTAATCTTTATCTTAGATTTTTGGTTGAGATGGAGACGTGAATCGAACATATCAATTACTAATTAGGTAGACAAACTGTAATTAAAGCCAGACTAAGTCAGTGGCACAGATGGAACTATCCAAGCAGAAGATAAATATCCTTTAAATGTTAACATTTGGTTGCGTTGACAACAAACACAATTCAATACCCGGTTTGCCTACAAATTAATCATTGATATGTTGGATTAACATCTCCAACTCAACCAAACATCTAAATTCAAGAATAGGTCTAAATCTAATATTATCGAAGTTTAAATGTACTTTAAATAAAGTTTGATTTGATTTAGTCGTATTCTTTAACTTAGATTTTTGGTTGAGATGGAGACGTGACTAACATATTAAGGATTAACTTGAAGATTACATTTGAAATCAACCAAAGTTTGAAACCCTAGGGCTATGTGTATTGTCTATTTTTAGTTAAACCATGGGTTGAATTGAAACAATAGCTGTTGACTTCCCAAATGCTGTATAGACCTAAATAGTCTCAATGATAATATATGACCTATAAAGTATGGTTACATTTCATTTGCTCTGTTAAACCTACTTTTTGGAATAATTTAGATAGCAACAGTGAATATATTTAGTTATTAAGAGATCTCTCAATAATCATTCTTGCGATAGCACATTGGTAGTAGTCAGTGACCAATGTCAACACTAAGCAGGGCCAGGCTTGGTTAAAACCCTGCATGGGAGACCAAATAAATAGCAAGGTTTTTTTTTCTGATAATGTACAATTTTTACAATGATGACATAATCCTGTGGTTGAGATTCCACCCTCAAAACATTTTTTTTTTTTTCAAATCCAATGTGTTTTTCACTTAGATTCCTTGTCACAATACATTGACAAATTACATTGAAACAACGTTGAGTCAACCAGTTTGTGCCGAGTGGGATGTGTTTACATTCAAACATTGTATCTCAAACTCTACCAGTTACAAAAAGAGAACTAAGACTCGTTATTTTTGACCAATCATGAATCAATTATTCAGCAATTAACTTAAAACATATAAACTCCTCTGCGGAATCAATGACAGTTTTGTATGATAGTTGATTGCCAGACAATATTATCTTGGGATTTAATATTATTTTAGGATTTAATGTAAAATCTTTCAAAACCACACCAGGTTCAACACCATCCCCATCGTGAAGTTCATGAGCTACCTGGTGTCCCACGTCTTTCTCCTGGCCCTCTTCATCCTCACCATCGCCTACCCCCCGCTGAATCCCATCCACCTGGGTCACCTGCTGCCTGGATGGAGTGAGTGGCTGCTGCTGGCCTGGCTGGGGGGCATGCTGGTGTCTGAGCTCACCCAGCCAGGGGAGCGCCACGGCCTAGCCTGGATCCGAGTGCTTGTCCTGGGCTTCTCCGCCGCTGCCTTGCTCTGCCATCTCCTGGCCCTGGTTCTCCAGCTCTGGCCCCCCTCCCATCTCCACTGCCTTTTCACCCGGAACGTCCTACTAGCCGTGGCCATGACTCTAGGCTTCATCCAGCTGCTGGAGTTCCTGACCTTCCACCACCTGTTCGGCCCCTGGGCCATCATCATCAGGTGAGAGAAGATCAGTGGAGAAAACTATACAAGTAGGCTATTTACTAGGTAGGAGCAGATCAACATGTCAGCAGGACTGATACTGCAACACGTTTTAACTAAACAGGTCTTCCTCTGCTCCTACAGTGCATTTGGAAAGTATTCAGACACCTTGACTTTTTCCACATTTTGTTACGTTACAGCCTTATTCTAAAATGGATTAAATAGTTTTTTCCCCTCATCAATCGACACACAATACCCCATAATGACAAAGCAAATAAAGGTTTTTAGAAATGTTTGCACATTTATTAAAAATCTTTCCCTCAATCCTGACTAGTCTCCCAGTCCCTGTCGCTGAAAAATATCCCCACAGCATGATGCTGCCACCACCATGCTTCACCACACCGCAGATGTGACGCTTGGCATTCAGGTCAAAGAGTTCAATCTTGGTTTCATCAGACCAGAGAATCTTGTTTCTCATGGTCTGAGAGTCCTTGTGTCTTTTACTGAGGAGTTGCTTCCGTCTGGCCACTCTTCCATAAAGGCCTGATTGGTGGAGTGCTGCAGAGATGGTTGTCCTTCTGGAAGGTTCTCCCATCTCCACCTCACTGACCAAGGCCATTCTCCTGTTTGGCCGGGCGGCCAGCTCTAGGAAGAGACTTGGTGGTTCCAAACTTCTTCAATGCTGCAGAAATGTTTTGGTAGCCTTCCCCAGATCTGTGCCTCGACACAATCCTGTCTCGGAGCTCTACGGACAATTCCTTCAACCTCTAGGCTTGGTTTTTGCTCTGACATGCACTGTCAACTGTGGTACCTTACTGTGGTACAGGTGTGTGCCTTTCCAAATCATGTCCAATCAATTGAATTTACCACAGGTGGACTCCAGTCAAGTTGTAGATCAATGGAAACCGGATGCACCTGAGCTCAATTTCGAGTCTCATAGCAAAGGGTCTGAATACTTACATAAGGTATTTCTGTTTTTTTTATTTTTAATACATTTGCAAAATCTTCTAGAAACCTGTTTCCCTTTGTCATTATGGGGTATTGACTGTAGATTGATGAGGGAGAAACGTTATTGAATCCATTTTAGAATAAGCTGTAACGTAACAAAATGTTTAAAAAGTCAAGGGGTCTGAATACTTTCCAAATGCATTGTACCTCTGTAAATATGATGTTATTGTTCACTTAAGTATTATCTGCAATAATAAGGCCTTATTTTTTATTTTTTTGGCTTCTGTCCTCATCAGTGACCTGATGAAGGATCTGGGAAGGTTTGCCGTCATCCTGGCGCTCTTCCACACCGCCTTCACCATGAGCTTGTGTGCCGTCTACAATGCCACCTTTGTGAAGCCGGAGACAGCAGGCCACACCCCTCGGGAGGTGTCGGTCCTGCTCTTCTTTGCCCTTTTCGGCCTGACGGAGCCTAAAGAAATGCCTACGTTAGTGGGCTCGCCCCCAGCTGCCGGCGTGGTCGCCCAACTGGCGTTTGGCATCTACCTGGTGGTGACGGTGATCGTGCTGATCAACCTGCTCATTGCCATGATGAGTGACACCTACCAGCGCATTCAGGCCCGCTCGGACACTGAGTGGAAGTTTGGCCGGGCCGTGCTCATACGGGACATGAGTAGGAAGTCGGGCACGCCGTCTCCATTCAACCTCTTCACCAACCTCTTCTTCTTCGCCAAGGTGCTTTGCAAACATGGAGGTGAGTTTCATACTAGTGTTCCTACCTTGTTCAGGGAATTCATAGATTCAATATCGGCAGTTTTAACAACTACAAATGATCCCAAGGAGGCAAACCATGAGTGTAATGCTACATCGTGTATTATATATACACTGAGTGTACAAAACATGGACACCTGCTCTTTCCATGACATTGACTGACCAGGTGAATCCAGGTGAAAGCTATGATCCCTTATTGATTTCTCTTGTTAAATCCACTTCAATGAATAGGAGACAGGTTAAAGAAGGATTTTTAAGCCTTGAGACAATTGAGACAGGAATTGTGTGCCATTCAGAGGAAGAATGGGCAAGACAAAAGATTTAAGTACATTTCAACAGGGTATGGTAGTAGGTGCCAGGCACACTGGTTTGTGTCAACAACTAACGCTGCTGGATTTTTGATGCTCAACAGTTTCCTGTGTGTATCAAGAATGGTCCATCACCCAATGAACATCCGGCTAACTTGACACAACTGTGGGAAGCTTTGGAGTAAAAATGTGCCAGCATACCTATGGAACGCTTTCCACACCTTGTAGAGTCCATGCCACGACAAATTGAGTCTGTTCTGAGGGCAAAAGGTGGGGTGCAACTCAATATTAGGAAGGTATTCTTAATGTTTTGTACACTCAGTATGTGTTATGTATAACCCCCCAGGTAAGATCTGCTCTACAGAGGGCCGGGACCTGATGACTGAAGAGGAGGATGCAGAGGGTCTGCCTGGGCCTGACCCCCGCTCTCTGGACATACCAGCTCACACCTCCCTGGGCTGGATGAGGACCAACAAAAGGACACAGATTCTACCTGAGGGTGAGGCTCTGATTGTACTGATCCATTTCAATTCACTGATTTCAATTGATTGAGATTCACAGATTTTATGTATTTCAATTCACTTCAATTAACTGTTCAAAGTAATCATTTGGTAATGCATATGTGATTTGTGGTTCTAATATTATCTGATACTTACATGCATGGCACGTGAAAGAAAATACATGTTTGAGCATCTTACATTCTTGATTCTCATTAATAAAAGTTCCAACAAACATAGTTCCTACATTCTTGTTCCTATCTTTCAAACTCTCTCTATGCCCCCCAGATGGCCAGGCCCAGCCCCTCCCCTCCAGCTCCAGGCTGGCTGGCCAGGTGCGCGTGGAGCAAGTGACAGACTGGGCTGTGGTAGTCCAACGCTACCTGGCGCTGAGAGGACAGGGGGACAGAGCCATGCAGGAGAGGGACCCTGGTACTGGCCCTGCCCAGCACCCTGACTGATCCAGTCCATCCAGAACCAGGACTCAGTATCTCTGACTAACTCACCCACACTTGACTTATTAGGCTGCATCCCAATTCTCCACCATTCTCCCACAGTGTGCACTTAGACTTTCTGAGCTTTACCCAGCAGTATCCTTAGGACCTTAGCCAAGCCTTGTCGGGACCCAGCATCTTTAGGAGCCTGCACACAGCTTAGCCCGACTCCCAGGACCCCAGCCTTGACATTAACATGAGCCTTGAATACTTACTGGACAGTATGACTCCAGCCCTGCCTTACCAATGGCCCAATTCTGCCATGGCCTACAACATCACAGCAACAACCTGTGAAACAGAACTACTAGCACCAAACACACTGCCTTTATTATCAGCTGTCCGTGTATACATTACTCTCACTCACAATTGACCTGATTGTCCACAATGGTAAATAACTTGTGATCCAGTGCCCAGGGCCCAATTTTTCAAAAGCTATCTGATTAAATGCAAAGAAATAGAATAAAAAGAAAGGGCATATAATTTAGTTAAATGGGGACGCCTGTTCTATTCGTTCCATTTCTATGCATTTAATCCTCTCCGATTGCAGAAATCCGATCAGATAACTTTTGAAAAACTTGTCCCAGGCTATGGTTTATAGCGTGTAGCTTCTAATATTGTCCAGTAGAGGTCAGTATTAGACAACTTTCTGTCAGGGTTGTTTGATGAGCCTTGTGAGAGATGTATGAGCCTGTAAAAACATGCGAGAGAGAAGAGTTGATTTATTAGGGAAAGAGGATACCTAGTCAGTTGCACAACAGAATGCATTCAACCAAAATGTGTGTAACACATTTAACCCAACCCCTCTGAATCAGAGAGGTGCAGGGGGCTGTCTTAATCCAGTTCAATGGCACCGGGGAGCAGTTGTTGGGGGTTAATGCCTTGCTCAAGGGCAGGACAGCAGATTTTTCCACCTTGCCGCTCAGGAATTCAAACAAGCCACCTTTCGGTTACTGGCCCAACACGCTTAACTGCTAGGCTACCTGCCGGACCACTATTATAGTGTAGTATTGTACTATCATCATTACTTTCATGCGACAGTGCCTTGATTATGCGTGACGTAGCATTTCATTATTTTTTCTTTTCTAGGGACAGTATTGAGAAAAAATGTGTTCTTTGACAAATGAACCTGGTGTTACTGAAACACCTGTTATTTTTTTAACTCAATGGCAGTAGATAAGTGTCTACGTCAGCTCTGCCAAACAGGACACTTACCTGGAGTCTACATGTCCACATAAACCTCCTATTTTACAATATACATTATATCATGCTTCCTTCTACAGTTAAATATGTTTTTATAAAATTGTTATGAATAGTGTTTATTGTAGTGACGTGTTTAGAGAAAAGTATAATTGTATTATCATGATATAACATGAGTTACTCAGTAATTCCATTACTTAATGAAAATGGTCAAACCTGTGAAAGCAATAGGAGGTCAAACTGGTCTGCTTTCTCTGCCACATCATTTACTTTATTATGGGTCACTCCTTCTCCCCCCTCTCTCTTTCTCTCTCTCCCCTCCCTTCCCTCTTCTATCTTGACATTATGGCTAAGAGCTAGGAAACAGGCCTGTAAACGTAGTACCTTCCACTCTCTTTATCATTGAACTAAACTAAACGCTGCAGCCAACTGTGCTTCTTCCATTAATTACGCCAGAGATATGGGGGGAAACCCTTCGCTCTTCTCATTCTATAAGATTAACCTCGAGGATGTTGTTTTTACCTGGTCAGACCAGGATGAGTACAGTGTGCCCGGGGAGTGAGATTGATGTGTTTGAAGCATATAACATATAAGAATTCACAATGAATAGGACTCAGCTTAACGTAACTCTAAACAGAGAATGAAAATAGGAGGTAAATAACTCAGGGTGCATTTTAAATGGCACCCTATTCCCCATATTTATTCACTGCTTTTGACCAGAGCCCATGAGGTCATAGGGCTCTGGTCAAAAGTAGTGTGCTATATAGGGAATAGGGTGCCATTTGGGACTCAAGCCCAAGTTTCTCATCTTTCTCACCTCTTTGAGTGCCTTGCAGTAATCACTGACTCTAAAATGTCCAGACTTGTTGAGCCAACTTCTATGGTTCATAGAAACCTTTAAAAACATCTGTAACCCCTCATTCTATTGTATTGTTATGTTTTATACAACCTAAACTTCAATAAAGTTTTAAGTCTGTAATGTAAGGTATATTCACACATGCACACACAAGCACACACACACATGTGCACGCACACACGCAAACACACACACACACTAACACAATCTGTTATTTGTGAAAGATTAAAAGATGAGTGTTTTGTCTTGTCTATAGTTTGAGTGTTTTGGTTTGTCTTGTCTATAGTTTGATGTGTGTTTTGTCTTGTCTATAGTTTCATGTGTGTCTTGTCTATAGTTAGATGAGTGTCTTGTCTATAGTTTGATGTGTGTCTTGTCTATAGTTTGATGTGTGTCTTGTCTATAGTTTGATGTGTGTCTTGTCTATAGTTTGATGTGTGTCTTGTCTATAGTTTGATGTGTGTCTTGTCTATCGTTTGATGTGTGTCTTGTCTTGTCTATAGACCCACTCCAATTTGCTTACCGACCCAATAGGTCCACAGACGACGCAATCGCAACCACACTGCACACTGCCCTAACCCATCTGGACAAGAGGAATACCTATGTGAGAATGCTGTTCATCGACTACAGCTCAGCATTTAACACCATAGTACCCTCCAAACTCGTCATCAAGCTCGAGACCCTGGGTCTCGACCCCGCCCTGTGCAACTGGGTCCTGGACTTCCTGACGGGCCGCCCCCAGGTGGTGAGGGTAGGTAACAACATCTCCACCCCGCTGATCCTCAACACTGGGGCCCCACAAGGGTGCGTTCTGAGCCCTCTCCTGTGCTCCCTGTTCACCCACGACTGCGTGGCCATGCACGCCTCCAACTCAATCATCAAGTTTGCGGATGACACTACAGTGGTAGGCTTGATTACCAACAACGACGAGACGGCCTACAGGGAGGAGGTGAGGGCCCTCGGAGTGTGGTGTCAGGAAAATAACCTCACACTCAACGTCAACAAAACAAAGGAGATGATTGTGGACTTCAGGAAACAGCAGAGGGAGCACCCCCCTATCCACATCGACGGGTCAGTAGTGGAGAAGGTGGAAAGTTTTAAGTTCCTCGGTGTACACATCACGGACAAACTGAATTGGTCCACCCACACAGACAGCGTTGTGAAGAAGGCGCAGCAGCGCCTCTTCAACCTCAGGAGGCTGAAGAAATTCGGCTTGTCACCAAAAGCACTCACAAACTTCTACAGATGCACAATCGAGAGCATCCTGTCGGGCTGTATCACCGCCTGGTACGGCAACTGCTCTGCCCACAACCGTAAGGCTCTCCAGAGGGTAGTGAGGTCTGCACAACGCATCACCGGGGGCAAACTACCTGCCCTCCAGGACACCTACACCACCCGATGTCACAGGAAGGCCATAAAGATCATCAAGGACAACAACCACCCAAGCCACTGCCTGTTCACCCCGCTATCATCCAGAAGGCGAGGTCAGTACAGGTGCATCAAAGCAGGGACCGAGAGACTGAAAAACAGCTTCTATCTCAAGGCCATCAGACTGTTAAACAGCCACCACTAACATTTAGCGGCCGCTGCCAACATACTGACTCAACTCCAGCCACTTTAATAATGGGAATTGATGGAAATTATGTAAAAATGTACCACTAGCCACTTTAAACAATGCCACTTAATATAATGTTTACATACCCTACATTACTCATCTCATATGTATATGTATATACTGTACTCTATATCATCTACTGCATCTTGCCATCTTTATGTAATACATGTATCACTAGCCACTTTAAACTATGCCACTTTATGTTTACATACCCTACATTACTCATCTCATATGTATATACTGTACTCTATACCATCTACTGCATCTTGCCTATGCCGTTCTGTACCATCACTCATTCATATATCTTTATGTACATTTTCTTTATCCCTTTACACTTGTGTGTATAAGGTAGTAGTTGTGGAATTGTTAGGTTAGATTACTTGTTGGTTATTACTGCATTGTCGGAACTAGAAGCACAAGCATTTCGCTACACTCGCATTAACATCTGCTAACCATGTGTATGTGACAAATAAAATTTGATTTGATTTGATTTGATGTGTGTTTTTCCTTTTCTATAGCTTTGATGTGTGTTTTGTCTTGTCTATTGTTTTGATATGTTTTTCCTGTCTATAGTTTGATGTGTGTTTTGTCTTGTCTATAGTTTGATGTGTGTTTTGTCTTGTCTATAGTTTGTGTGTTTTGTCTTGTCTTGTCTATCATTGGATGTGTTTTTGTTTTGTCTTGTATATAGTTTGATGTTTGTTTTGTCTTATCTATAGTTTGATTTGTATTTTGTCTTCTCTACAGTTTGATGTGTGTTTTGTCTTGTCTGTAGTTTGATGTATGTTTTGTCTTGTCTATTATTTAATTTGTGTCTTGTCTATAGTTTGATGTGTGTTTTGTCTTGTCTATAGTTTGATGTGTGTTTTGTCTCGTCTATAGTTTGATGTGTGTTTTTGGCTTATCTATAGATTCATGTATGTTTTTCCTTGTCTATAGTTTGATTTGTATGTTGTCATTCTTTATAGTTTGATGTGTGTTTTGTCTTGTCTATCGTTTGATTTGTGTTTTGTCTTGTCTTGCCTATCGTTGGATGTGTTTTTGTCTTGTCTTGCCAATAGTTTTAATGTGTGTTTTGTCTTGTCTATAATTAGATGTGTGTCTTGTCTTGTCTTTAGTTTGATTTGTATGTTGTCCTTGTCTATAGTTTTATGTGTGTTTTGTCTTGTCTATCGTTTGATGTGTGTTTTGTCTCGTGAATTGTTTGATGTGTGTTTTGTCTTGTCTATAGTTTGATGTGTGTTTTGTCTTGTCTATAGTTTGATTTATGTCTTGTCTATAGTTAGATGTGTGTCTTGTCCTGTCTATCGTTTTATGTGTGTTTTGTCTTATCTATAGTTTGATTTGTATTTTATATTGTCTATAGTTTGTGTATTTTGTCTTGTCTATAGTTTTATGTGTGTCTTGTCTTGTCTATAGTTTGATGTTTCTTGTCCTGTCTATAGTTTGATGTGTGTTTTTCCTTGTCTATAGTTTTGATGTGTGTTTTGTCTTGTCTATAATGAGATGTGTGTTTTGTCCTGTCTATAGTTTGTTTTCTATTTTATATTGTTTATAGTTTGATTTCTATTTTGTCTTGTCTACAGTTTGATGTGTGTTTTGTCTTATCTATAGTTTGATTTCTATTTTATATTGTCTATAGTTTGATGTGTGTCTTGTTTTGTCTATAGTTTGATGTGTGTTTTGTCTTGTCTATAGTTTGATGTGTGTTTTGTCTTATCTATAGTTTGATTTCTATTTTATATTGTCTATAGTTTGATGTGTGTTTTGTCTTGTCTATAGTTTGATGTGTGTTTTGTCTTGTCTATCATTTGATTTGTGTTTTGTCTTGTCTTGTCTATCGTTGGATGTGTTTTTGTCTTGTCTATAGTTTGATGTTTGTTTTGTCTTGCCTATAGTTTTAATGTGTGTTTTGTCTTGTCTATAATTAGATGTGTGTCTTGTCCTGTCTATAGTTTGATGTCTGTTTTGTCTTGTCTTTAGTTTGATTTGTATGTTGTCCTTGTCTATATTTTGACTGGTGTTTTGTCTTGTCTATCGTTTGATGTGTGTTTTGTCTTGTCTATAGTTTGATGTGTGTTTTGTGTTTCTTTCTCGTCTGTAGTTTGTTGTGTGTTTTGTCTTGTCTATAGTTTGATGTGTGTTCTGCATTGTCTATAGTTTGATGTGTGTTTTGTCTTGTCTATAGTTAGATGTGTGTCTTGTCCTGTCTATTGTTTTATGTGTGTTTTGTCTTATCTATAGTTTGATTTGTATTTTATATTGTCTATAGTTTGCGTATTTTGTCTTGTCTATAGTTTGATGTGTGTCTTGTCTTGTCTATAGTCTGATGTGTGTCTTGTTTTGTCTATAGTTTGATGTGGGTTTTGTCTTGTCTATCGTTGGATGTGTTTTTGTTTAGTCTATTGTTTGATATTTGTCTTGTCTATAGTTTTATGTGTCCTGTCTTGTCTATAGTTTGATTTGTATGTTTTCTTGTCTATAGTTTGATGTGTGTTTTTTGTCTTGTCTATAGTTAATGTGTGTTTTTTGTCTTGTCTATAGTTTGATGTGTGTTCTGCCTTGTCTATAGTTTGATTTGTGTCTTGTCTATAGTTTTGATGTGTGTCTTGTCTTGTCTATAGTTAAATGTGTGTCTTGTCCTGTCTATAATTTAGATGTTTTTCTTGTCTGTCGTTTGCTTTGTGTTTTGTCTTGTCTATAGTTTGATTTGTGTCTTGTCTATAGTTTGATTTGTGTCTTGTCTATAGTTTATATGTGTCTTGTACTGTCTATAGTTTGATGCGTGTTTTTTCTTGTCTATCGGTTTATGTGTGTTTTGTCTTGTCTATAGTTGTTATGTGTGTTTTGTCTTGTCTATAATTAGATGTGTGTCTTGTCCTGTCTATAATTATATGTGTGTCTTGTCCTGTCTATAGTTTGATGTGTGTTTTGTCTGTCTTTGGATGTGTGTTTTGTTTTGTCTCATATATAGTTTGATGTTTGTATTGTCTTGTCTACAGTTTGTGTGTTTTATCTTGTCTATAGTTTGATATTTGTGTGGTCTTGTCTATAGTTTTAATGTGTGTTTTTCCTTGTCTATGGTTTTGATGTGTGTTTTGTCTTGTTTTATAATTAGATGTGTGTCTTGTCCTGTCTGTTTTTTAATGTGTTTTTTGTCTTGTGTATAATTAGATGTGTGTCTTGTCCTGTCTATACTTTGTGTGTTTTGTCTTGTCTATAGTTTGATGTGTGTCTTGTCTATAGTTTTGATGTGTGTTTTGTATTGTGTATAATTACATGTGTGTCTTGTCCTGTCTATCGTTTGATGTGTTTTGTTTTGTCTATCGTTGGATGTGTTTTTGTTTCGTCTTATCTATAGTTTGATATGTGTTTTGTCTTGTATATAGTTTGGTGTGTTTTGTCTTGTCTATATTTTGATGTGTGTCTTGTCTATAGTTTGATGTGTGTCTTGTCGTGTCTATAATTTGATCTGTTTTGATTTGTCTATAGTTTGATGTATGTTTTGTCTTGTATATAGTTTGTGTGTTTTCTCTTGTCTATAGTTTGATTTGTATCTCGTCTATAATTTGATGTGTGTCTTGTCTGTCGTTTGATGTTTGTTTTGTCATCTATAGATTGATGTGTGTTTTGTCAGGTCCGTAGTTTGATGCGTGTCTTGTCTTGTCTATAGTTTGTGTGTTTTATCTTGTGTATAGTTTGATGTGTGTTTTGTCTTGTAGGGTTGTGGGAACTGTATTATGACAGCTCTGTTCCAAAGAGTCTTCTCAGGCTGGTGTATAAAGAGGTGGTGACCCTATTACTTTGTCTACTGCTTGACCTTCCTGCTTGGCCTTTACTGCATTACTAAGGTGTGAGCGTGTACCTGTGTGTGTGTGTGTGTGTGTGCGCGTGTCAATGCATGTTTCTATTTCTCTTTGTGTGTGTGTGTGTGTGTGCATGCATGCATATGTGTATCTGGTTTCAAGAGAGGTAATCTTGGTGCCATTATCCTATTCAAACAAATAATATCCTATTATCCCATTGGGCCTTGGTCTTTACAGGGCAGGGTCTAAATCTTCCAATTGTTAGACCATGCTGTGGTTATAACACTGATGTTCACTTCTTTATCTGAAGTTGTTGCCCTAAGCTGGATATTTGGTAAGTGTTCCAATGTGAGCTCTTTTTCAGAATGAATGTGCTGTATCTGTTTGCTTCATCTGGCCTTGAATGATTATGCCCTGTTATATGACATTATTCATTGGTTTTTCTCTCCAAAACAACTCCTCTTGCGTCCAAGAAATATTCATTATTTATTATTTCAAGTCAGTTAAGAACAATTTCTTATTTACAATGACGGCCTAGGAACAGTGGGTTAACTGCCTTGTTCAAGAGCAGAACGACAGATTTTTACCTGGTCAGCTCGGAGATTCGATATATCAACCTTTCGGTTACTGGCCCAACGCTCTAACCAATAGGCTATCTGCCCCATTATCTGGCAATGCTGAACATGTCTTCAATGGAAATGTCTTGTGATCTTAATTTTCTAAAGATTTATTTTATATTGTTGGTTCCATTTTTCTGTGCGCCGTTTTTTAACTTAACAAATAAGGAATACTCAAAATGTGCACTTAGAAATCATAACAATTTGAATCGAAATACAGCTGTAGGCAGAAGTCAAAGATCAAACATCAAACATACAACTGATGTCTCTCCGCAGTTCTGCAAAATAGAAAAGGGTCCAAGTTATTTTATTATGTTTTCAGTCAACCCCTAGTGATGTCACTGCCTACGCCATTACCTTCTACTCATGAGACAAAGCCCATGCATACACAGCTATACAAACAATAGTTTCAGCGTTATCTAAAGGCTCAGCAGTAAATGTCCACTCCCCAAGTTGATTTATAGTGGTATGTCTGACTAGTCTCTTATCTCTTTCACTTCCCTGCAGGGTTCTGTGTCTATGAATCTCTTTTATCTTTGAGGTGCTTTCTCACAGACCTCCTGTTTTGACTGCAATAACTCACACATCTCTCAGACCGTTTCTTTATAAGAGTCGCACAGCTAGCACTGCGATGCAATGCCTTACACCACTGCACCACTCGGGAGGCCCTCACCAACATTTTCTACCTGCAGGCCATACTGGCCATTGCCATTGTCCAGCACAGCCCACTTTGTTAAGGGAAGACATATCGCTACCTTTTGGAGCCATGCCTGAGCTTCTTGGAAGGAAAGGCACTTGTTTAGTGGTAAGGTAGACAAATTTGTATGTGAAAGGGGTACCTAGTCTGTTTCACAACTGAAGGCATTCAACCAAAATGCAGCTTCTACATTTAACCCAACTCCTCTGAATCAGAGAGGTGAGGGGGGCTGCCTTAATCAAGGCCCATGTCTTCAGCTGTTGCGAGTTGGACTGACTTTCTCAAGGGCATAACAGCAGATTTTTCTACCTTGCCAGCTCAGGGATTCAAAGCAGCGGCCCTTCAGTTACTGGCCCAATGTTCTTAACCGCTAGGCTACCTGCCACCCTATGAATGAACATGAATCCACCAAGATGGATGGATAATGTCTGGATGGATGGACGGATGGACACATGGATGAACAGATGGATAGATGGACGGATATATGAATGTGTTCCTCTCTCCTGGTGTAGAGACTGAAGGCGTCGGTGACTCCCAGAATGACACTGGAGGAGGTCTGTAATGTACCTGTCAATGGAGACCAACACCAGGACCATGCTAAGTCTAAACCTCTGTCTGAGGTCATTCCTCTACGTGAAGAGAAAGACTGGCTGTGAGGACATGTAGGCTCCTGTGTGGCTCAGTTGCTAGAGTTTATGGTTTTTAACGACAGGGTCATTGTTTTGATTCCAGAGGAGGCTGCTGAGGGGAGGACGGCTCATAGTAATGGAGTCAATGGAATGGTATCAACCACATTTGATCACATTCCAGCCATTAATATGAGTCGTCCTCCCCTCAGCAGCCTCCAATGTTTGATTCCCACTGGGGCCAGCTATAAGAAAAGGCATGCGTGCACGCTGCCGCTTTCAAGGTGCGGGACTCTAACCTAGAAGCATATAAAAAAATCCTGCTACGCCCTACGACGAACCATCAAACAGGCAAAAGCGCCAATACAAGGCTATGAATCGTACTACACCGGCTCCGACGCTCATCTTATGTGGCAGGGCTTGCAAACTATTACAGACTACAAAGGGAAGCACAGCCGCGAGCTGCCCAGTGACAAGCCGTCCCAGACGAGCTAAATCACTTCTATGCCTGCTTCGAGGCAAGCAACACTGAGGCAAGCATGAGAGCATCAGCTGTTCCGGATGACTGTGATCACGCTCTTCGTAGCCGACATGAGTAAGACCTTTAAACAGGTCAACATACACAAGGTTGCAGGGCCAGACGGATTATCTGAACGTGTGCTCCGGGCATGTGCTGACCAACTGGCAGGTGTCTTCACTGACATTTTCAACATGTCCCTGATTGAGTCTGTAATACCAACATGTTTCAAGCAGACCACCATAGTCCCTATGCCCAAGAACACAAAGGCAACCTGCCTAAATGACTATAGACCCGTAGCACTCACGTCCGTAGCCATGAAATGTTTTGAAAGGCTGGTCATGGCTCACACAAACACCATCATCCCAGACACCCTGGACCCACTCCAATTTGCATACTGCCCCTACAGATCCACAGATGACACAATCTCTATTGCACTCCACACTGCCCTCTCTGACCTGGACAAGACTGCCCTCTCTGACCTCCCTCTGCAACTGGATCCTGGACTTCCTGACGGGCCACCTCAGGTGGTGAGGGTAGGCAACAATACATCCACGCTGACCCTCAATACGGGGGCCCCTCAGAGGTGTGTGCTTAGTCCCCTCACTCCCTGTTCACTCACGACTGCGTGGCCATGCACGACTACTACACCATCTTTAAGTTTGCTGACGTCACGACGGTGGTTGTTCTAATCACTGATGACGATAAGACAGCCTATAGGGAGGAGGTCAGTGACCTCTCCTTCAATGTCAGCAAGACAAAGGAGCTGATCGTGGACTACAAGAACGCCCCCATCCACATCAACGGGCTGTAGTAGAGTGGGTCAAGAGCTTCAAGTTCCTCGGTGTCCACATCACTAAGGAATTATCATAGTCCACACCAGGGCTCTCCAACCCTGCTCCTGTAGGTTTTTGCTCCAACCCCAGTTGTAACTAACCTGATTCAGCTTATCAAATAGCACATTTTTAGAATCAGGTGCGCTAATTTAGGGTTGGAGCAAAAACCTACAGCACGGTAGCTCTCCAGGAACAGGGAACTGTCCCCCCCTCCAACATCCCCCCCTCCAACTCTCCATCAAGGAACTTCCATGGACTTAATGCAAATTGGAAACCATATATCCTGAGGCTGCATTTATTGTAGCTGGGGATTTTAACAAAGATAATCTGAGAACAATGCTACCTAAATTCTATCAGCATATCGATTGCAGTACACGAGCGAGTAACACACTTGACCACTGCTACTCTAACTTCCGTGATGCATACAAGGCCCTCACCCGCCCTCCTTTTGGCAAATCTGACCATGACTCCATCTTGTTGCTCCCCTCCTATAGGCAGAAACTAAAACAGGAAGCGCCTGTGCTTAGGTCTATCCAACGCTGGTCTGAGCAATCGAATTCCACGCTTCAAAATTGCTTCGATCACATGGAATAGGATATGTTCCGGGTAGCCTCAGACAATAACATTGACCTATACGCTGACTCGGTGAGCGAGTTTATAAGGAGGTGTATAGGAGATGTTGTACCCACTGTGACTATTAAAACCTTCCCTAACCAGAAACCGTGGATTGATGGCAGCATTCGTGCAAAACTGAAAGCACGTACCACCGCATTTAATAAAGGCAAGGCGACTGGAAACATGACCGAATACAAACAGTGTAGTTATTCCCTCCATAAGGCAGTCAAACAAGCAAAGTGTCAGTATAGAGACAAAGTGGAGTCGCAATTCAATGGCTCAAACACGAGACGCATGTGGTAGGGTCTACAGATAATCACGGATTACAAAAAGAAAACCAGCCCCGTCGCAGACATTGACGTTTTGCTCCCAGACAAATTAAACAACTTCTTTGCACGCTTTGAGGACAATACAGTGCACACAAGGGTGCTTTCTCAGCCCTCTCCTGTACTCCCTGTTCACTCCCGACTACGTGGCCATGCACACCTCCACATCGACTGGACAGCAGTGGAGAAGGTGGAAAGTTTTAAGTTCCTCTGGGTAAATATCACAGATAAACTGAAATGGTCCACCCACACAGACAGTATGGTGAAGAAGGCGCAACAGCCAGACACGACTCAAGTGTCTGGTATATTGGTATATTAAGGTCATGCTCATGTAACTAAAACATTTATCACGTTGTAGAACATAGTGCTGTGTTAATAAGCTTAATATGCAATTAAACGCCTTTACCTTTCCACATCACACCTCACTAATTCCACACAACACAGCAAAAAAAAAAATGGTATCAGGTAACATTAAGGGCACAGTCTCTGCCATCAAAAATGTATTAACTACATTAATTTATTATTAACAATAACCCCAGTATGATTACAGGCTGTATAAAGTGGGATTTATAATACAAACCAACAGAGTTCATCTAAAACTAGTGTTGACCACTTTTCATCCTGACTCTATATTAGTTCATTTAGTGTGTTTATCTACAGTTTGTGATGGGGGACACACAGTACCATCCCTGTACATCACCATGCATGCAGACTCACTGGGTGTCACGTCGTTCGTAATAATGATGGTCGGACCAATATGAGTTCCACATATTTATTATAGAATAAAGTGCAACTTTAGCAAAGACAAAACAAATGAAACGACAACACAGTGCTAACAGGCAACTAAACATAAACAATATCCCATAACCCACAGGTGGAAAAAATGCTACTTAAGTATGATCCCCAATTAGAGACAACAATAACCAGCTGCCTCTAATTGGGAATCATACAAATCACCAACATAGAAAATAAACCTAGAACCCCACATAGAATTAAACTAGAACAACCCCCCAGTCATGCCCTGACCTATTCTACCATAGAAAATAAAAGCTTTCTATGGTCAGGACGTGACACTGGGTCTAATCCCCTGTTCCTGCACAGATTTACAAAGTCAGCACAGCCCCTTCATGTAGGGCCAAGATAAAGACACATGTGGTGCTCTAACGTTCTTCCAATGTGTATCTAAGGGAGAAAATATCTCTGGTCATTGGGCCATATCTCCGGCCCTTAGGTCATCATCTTCAGTATAAAGCAGAAATGTCACCATTGAGCATGCCATAGACATAGGATTACACGAATGTACAGTCAAATTTCAGTGATCTGAGGGCCTTAGCCATTTCTTGTAATTATATTTCCATGGAGCAAATCAAATTTTATTTTTCACATGCGCCGAATACAACAGGTGTAGACCATACCGGGAAATGCTAACTTACAAGCCCTTAACCATCAATGCATACTCACCAAGAAACTTGGTTTGCTCAATAACATTACGTGACCTGTCATCATCATCATCACGTTCCTGGAGTTCCTGCTCCTTCTGGTGGTCATTGTGACCTTTAGCCTCAGGGTGGTGTGCGCCTTGGCCGTCCTCTGGCTGATATCCCAAGAGCGGCAAGAGCGGTCAGGTTCCTGCTGGCAGTGTTGGTGGTGTTCGCCATCTGCGTTACGCCTTTCCACATGCACCGGGCACTGGTGTACTTCCGGGCGGGGGGGCACAGCAGGAGGTGGCGTACCACGCCACGTGACCTTCAGTTATCTCAACAGCTGCCTGGACCCCGTGGTCTACTGCTTTGTAATGGACAGCTTCCGCTCGGCCATGCGCCGGACCTGCTGGAAGATGGCAGGGGTTGTAGTGGAGATGGAGAGAACCAGTGGAGGGGATGTGGCCAGTGGACTAAGGAGTTTGAAAGGATCAGGGACAGCAATGGCTATTGCTCACAGTGAGGCCACACTGACTCTCACCCCCTGCACCCTGCAACAGATGGAGATGTCTGCATAAAGAGAGGTGTGAGACGGAGGTAGGTAAACAGAAAGAAGGGAAGAAAGAGTGTGTTTTTTACAATAATGGCCAGGAGAGAGGGTATTGAACACTGCAGTTGGACTTCTAAGCAGTTGAGCTTATGAAACCTAAAATATACACCCTTGTGTCTGGACTATGAAGACCACAGTGTAACGGGTTTCGTCTTCCTCCTCGTCTGAGGAGGAGAAGTTAGAAGGATCGGAGGACCAATGTGCAGCGTGGTAATTGTTCATCTTGTTTAATAAAAGTGAACACTCAAAATACAAAAACAACAAAATGTGAAAAACCGAAACAGTTCTGTCTGTTTCAGTCATGATAGGCATAATGTTGAATGATCTTTAAAACACTTGCCTTACAAGTGCATGCCCACCACAAACAACGTTAATGTTCTCCTTGAGTAACATCTCCCTTAAAGCTAGAGTCTGGGATTGGAAAACAACACAATGGCAGCCCAGCCACTGTTTTGGTTAATAGTTGAGAGATGGGACTGGATAAATGCAACCACAGAGCTATTGGTGCAAGGACTGACCATCCATGATATCAAAATTATAGTTTTAACCGTTTTGAGGCTATACACTTTGTTTTCAAGCAAGCTTATATTTTTGGGTTCTGACAAA
Organism: Salvelinus namaycush; assembly: GCF_016432855.1. Lineage (NCBI taxonomy): Eukaryota > Metazoa > Chordata > Actinopteri > Salmoniformes > Salmonidae > Salvelinus > Salvelinus namaycush. The sequence continues at coordinate 23,136,901 of NC_052338.1, read as the reverse complement.
CAAAACTTGTGATTTATACTTTATATTCTTCAATAATCAATGGGTATGTAATTCACTTAAAAGTATAAAAATGGATATTCCAATCCCAGATTGCCCCTTTAACTGTCACTGAGTCAGAAAATGTAATGTGGTATTCTGAAGGTAAACTCTTTCGGGATGTGTTTGGGGCATTTCTCCATTTAGGGCAAGTGTTAAACTCATTCCACAGAGGGCCGAATGTCTGCGGGTTTTCGCTCCTCCCTAGTCCTTGATTGATTAAGGCCACTGATTAGTAAGGAACTCTCCTCACCTGGTTGTCTAGGTCTTAATTAAAAATAAAAACCAGCAGACAGTAGGCCCTCCATGGAATGAGTTTGACATCCCTGGTTTAGGGGAAAAGGCTGTAGGCCAGCAGGTTGTCTTTTTGAATGATGTTTTTGTATTTATTTTGGCCACAAGGGGGTAGCATGAGACTTGGATGGTTTCTTCCTATGGCTTGTCATTGTAAGAATAACCTTTGGTCACGTTTCTGCATTTGAACCTTCTTGGTAGTACTATTTTATTCCTTTAACATACACTTCCACACATATCTAATTTTCCACTAAATCCTACAGTATAATGCTTTCCTGTAAAGAGTTATCCATGTTACATTCCCAATCATCCTCTACTATCTGGAGCACACAGTCTTATAACCATATAATAAGCATTCAGTCTGTGTATGCTGGTCAGGTTTGTATTTGTGACATTCTTCCACAGGATGTGAACAAGGCTCAGTCTGGGCTTTGGCGTTGTTCACACCTAGGTCCTACAGTGTGAGTATTACCATCCCTCCCCTGGCTGTGGCACGTGGCCAGGGGGTTTGGCTGGGGTGACTGGGGGCCTGACGCAAAGGCCTGGACAGCAGGGTTGCGGTCAATTCTAATTGAAGTCCCTCAAGTCAGGTAGTGATTTGAAAGCAAAAGTCTCTGCATTCAGAACAGAGGAGGTTAGGCCCTAAGGCTACCTGGAGTATGGAAAAACAGAAGTAAGGATACTGTATAGCCTATATCCAAATAAAAAATGACAGGTCATGTTGTTATTCAAATCCAACTTTATTTGTCACATGCGCCGAATACAACACCTTACCGTGAAATGCTTACTTACAAGCCCTTAACCAACAGTGCAGTTCAAGAAAGAGTTAAGAAAATATTTAACAAATAAAAATAAAATATAACACAATAACATAACAATAAAGAGGCTATATACAGGCGGTACTGGTACCGAGTCAATGTGCAGGGATACAGGTTAGTCAAGGTAATTTGTACATGTAGGTAGAGGTGAAGTGACTATGCATAGATAATAAACAGCGAGTAGCAGCAGTGTAAAAAACAAATGGGGGGGAGGGGTAAATAGTCCAGGTAGCCATTTGATTAATTGTTCAGCAGACTTATGGCTTGGGAGTAGAAGCTGTTATGGAGCCTTTTGGTCCTAAACTTGGCGCTCTGGTACCGCTTGCCGTGCGGTAGCAGAGAGACTTTGGTGACTGGAGTCTTTGACCATTTTTTGGGCTTTCCTCTGACACCGCCTTGTATATAGGTCCTGGATGGCAGGAAGCTTGGCCCCAGTGATGTACTGGGCCATACGCACTACCCTCTGTAACGCCTTACAGTCAGATACCGAGGAGTTGCCACACTAGGCAGTGATGCAACCAGTCAGGATACTCTCGATGGTGCAGCTGTAGAACTTTTTGAGGATTTGGGGACCCATGCCAAATCTTTGCCAAGTCTCCTGAGGCGGTAAAGGTATTGTCGTGCCCTCTTCACGACGGTCTTGGTATGTTTGGACCATGATAGTTCGTTGGTGATGTGGAGACTAAGTAACTTGAAACTCTCGACCCGCTCCACTACAGCCCCGTCGATGTTAATTGGGGCCTGTTCGGCCCGCCTTTTCCTGTAGTCCACGATCAGCTCCTTTGTCTTTCTCACATTGAGAGAGAGGTTGTTGTCCTGGCACCACACTCCCAGGTCTCTGACCTCCTCCCTTTAGGCTGTATCATCGTTGTCATTGATCAGGCATTAAACTGTTGTGTATTCTGCAAGCTTAATGATATTGTTGGAGTTGTATTTGGCCACGCAGTCGTGGGTAAACAGGGAGTACAGGAGGGAACTAAGCACACACCCCTGAGGGGCCCCAGTGTTGAGGATCAGCGTTGCAGACGTGTTGTCGCCTCCCCTTACCATTTAGGTAGGAAGTCCAGGATCCAGTTGCAGAGGGAGGTGTTTAGTCCTAGGGTCCTTAGCTTAGTGATGAGCTTTGTGGGCACTATGGTGTTGAACGCTGAGCTGTAGTCAATGAACAGCATTCTCACATAGTTGTTCATTTTGTCCAAGTGGGAAAGGGCAATATGGAGTGTGATTGAACCTATACTATGACTGGCAGCATCACCACTTGGTATGACAACTGCTCGGCATGTATTGATGGGGAAGTTATTCTAAGAAGAGGAATGCAATTGAACGCTTCTTCAAGGTTTCCTTACCCTTCACTACAGGTCTGAGTTACTTTACTGTGTGTAAATCAACATGCGCACACACACACACACACACACACACACACACACACACACACACACACACACACACACACACACACACACACACACACACACACACACAAACACACACCAGTGGAAGCTGGTGGGAGGAGCTATGGGAGGACAGTATCATTGTAATGGCTGGAATGAAATTGAGTAAAACATGTGGTTTCCATGTTTGACGCGTCTGATACCATTCCATTAATTCCATTCCAGCCATTACAATGAGCTCATCCTCCTATAGCTCCTCCCACCATCCTCCTCTGACATGCACTTCCTGTGCACCAGTCCTATTTTATTCAGGTGTTCGACAGCTATCCTACTGACCTCACTAAATTGTTACAATGTTATTTTATAGCACTCTCAGCTAAAGCAGTTTCAGGGGCCAACTGAGTAACAGGTAGCATACTTTGTTCATTGTGCAGTGATGAGCTTTCATGTCATGAGCCATACCGGAACGGAGTCAATGGAATGGCATCAAACACATGGAAACCATTCCACTAATTCCTCTCCAGCCATTACCACGAGCTCATCCTACCCAATTAAGGTGCCACCAACCTCTTGTGGTATAATGTGAACTCTGTGTGACCCTGTATTGTGTACTGTTTATTATCTTCTGACAGTTTCTCTTTCTTCAGACTGGTATCTCTAGAAAGAGCCTTTCTCTTCTTAAGGAGTGCAACAACCCTGAACTTGTGAAACAGGATTAGTGAGTCAAATCAAATGTTATTTGTCACATGCTCCAAATACAACAACTGTAGACTTTACCGTTAAATGCTTACTTACGAGCCCTTTCCCAACAATGCAGTTAAAAAGTAAGCACATTTACAAATATATACAAATAAAAATAGTAACACAATAAAATAATAACGAGGCTATATATAGGCTATATACAAGGAGTACCAGTTCCGAGTCAGTGTACTGGGGTATGAGGTAGTTGGGGTGATTGATTGAGGTAATATGAACATTTAGGTTTGGTTAGGTGATTGATTGAGGTAATATGAACATTTAGGTTTGGTTAGGTGATTGATTGAGGTAATATGAACATTTAGGTTTGGTTAGGTGATTGATTGATTGAAGTGGTATGTACTGTACATGTAGGTGAAAAGCAGAAGTCCGGGTAGCCGTTTAATTAACTGTTCAGCAGTCTTATGGCTTTGAGATAGAAGCTGTTCAGGAGCCTTTTGGTCCCAGACTTGGCGCTCCGGTACCGCTTGCCATGCGGAGGCAGAAAGAAAAGAGTGGGACTTGGATGGCTGGAGTCTTTGAAAATTGTTAGATGCTTCCACTGACACCGCCTGGTATTGAGGTCTTGGATGACAGGGAGCTCGGTCCCAGTGATGAACTGGGTCGTACACACTACCCTCTGTAGCGCATTGCGGTCGGATGCCGAGCAGTTGCCATACCAAGTGGTGATGCAGCCAGTCATGGTACAGGTTGGGATCTGGAACGTGCGTGTGTGGGGGAAGTAGAAAGCTGCAGGGTTTATTGCTGAGTTGTTGGTATCTGACTCACGTGAAAGATAGCCTTAATTAATCTCAGCAGGCCATATCAGTACCTCTTTTATGTGATCTGACCTACTGGGCCAGATTATTCCTTAGATTTCCAAGGAAGGAACCATTCAGCATATCTTATTTATGCGTAAAGCCAATGTTTGACTCCTCCTAAGCCATCATCGTAAAGTAAGTCTACCATAGGCTATTTGCTGGACCTATGGCCATTGTGATTACAATTTAGGTCAGGGACAATCATCCCTATGATGTAGGATCACATGGTCCTTTATGGATTTCATGAAGAAATATATTGAGACGTTATTAGATATGAAAGGTTATGAGATTAAATGAAGTTGAATAATTCCTGATGAGACCTGCTCAGGCATACACCTATAGGCCTAATGACAAGATTTGAGAGACTGTTACCTACACTACTAAATTAAGAGTAGCATAAATACTAGTATGGTTTCACTGTAAATATTAAATTTTGGAACAAAAAAACCCCATTATTTTCCCCTCTTAATTAAATTTCATTAAAACTGTAAAAGGTGTTAAGTACCTTCTAGTATGCAAGAACATAGTAAATTTACCTTGAATGAGAACGGTCTCTGGAAGTGTCTCAATCTTGTTTTCTCAGCCTATGGCCTAGAGCTGCCTTGAAGAGAAAATTCTTATTTCTGAAGATTAGTGCCTCCTCTAATTGGACAGCATTACCTTAATGAGTAATTAACCTCAGGGTCGTTAAAAACTGATTTGAATGTTTTTCATCCCCCTGAGGAGTGTCAATCAGAGTCACACACTTCAAATGAAGCTGACAGTTTCTAACAGAGAGGAAGTGAATTATTTTACTCAAGTTTATTTACAAAGCTGCAGTAGATCAGTGAGATTCACTCACACATGCACACACACAGTGGTGTATAGTACTTAAGTAAAAATACTTGAAAGTACTACTTAAGTAATTTTTGGGGATTACTGTACTTGACTACTTTTACTTCACTACATTCATAAGACAATTCAATAAGACAATCCACGCATTTTCCCTGACAATAAAAAGTACTTGTTACATTTTGATGGCTAAGCAGGTCTAATGAACATGAGGGGAGACAGAGAGCTGGTTTCAAGCGCAGGGCACAGCAGGTGTTTATTAAAAAGGACCACAGGAGGAGGCAGAAGGTCATACACAGGGGGGTCCAAAGGCAACAGTACAGGCAGGGAAAAGGCTAGTAACGTAGTCCGGGAGATCAGGCAATAGGTAGATAACAGGAATCCAATAGGCTAAAGTACAGGCAGGGAATAGGCAAAAGGGCATCATTAGTGAGGCAGGAAAAAACTATCATACACAGGAGGAGTAGATCACAGGGAAACCCAGAGCGCTGAAAGACGTGTGTCACAAAACAAACAATACCTCACAGTGATGGGGTGCAAAGAACTGAACTAAATAGTGTGTGATAATGACGTACAGGTGTGTGAACAGGTGATTAGAATTCAGGTGATTGGGATCTGGAGAGTGAGCTGCGTTCAGGGGATCTATGTGTTTGAGGGTGTGAGTTGGAAGCAGACGTTACAGCAGGACAGGAAAATGGTCCAATTTACGCACATATCAGGAGAACATCCCTGGTCATCCCTACTGCCTCTGATCTGGCAGACTCACTAAACACACCTGCTTCATTTGTAATGATGTTTGAGTGTTGGAGTATGCCCCTGGCTATCCGTAAAAAAAAATGTAAACAAGAAAATGGTGTTGTCTGGTTTGCTTAATATAAGGAATTTGAAATGATTATACTTTTGATACTTAAATATATTTTAAACCAAATACTTTTAGACTTTCACTCAAGTAATATTTTACTGGGTGACTTTCACTTTTACTTAAGTTATTTTCTATTAAGGTATCTTCACTTTTACTCAAGTATGACATTTGGGTACTTTTTCCACCACTACACACACACACACTCACCGAGGCTTACACAACACAAACAATCAAATAAAAATCACTGTTTAAAAAGGACACTCATTGCTCCTGCTTCATTGACTTCAGTTAGCTACACACGGTTCAACAGGGTCAATATAGGAAGCCAAACGGAGTAACTGCCGCTATGCAAGAGCTCTGAGCAGAAATTGTTGTGTAAATGTTCTAAAAATGCATAAGTAGGCTAGCAGATAATCTTCTGCATGCAAGCCTGTTCATGCCCTTTTTGTTTGAAGTTTTCTTTGTCGTCTCCTTGTTTGTTCATGGGTACGTCCCAAATGGCAATCCATTCCCTACATAGTGCACTACTTTTCACAATTACAGACACATTTAATGTGGTTGTGTCACGGCCGTCGAATGAAGTGGACCAAATCGCAGCGTGGTCAGCGTACATATTCCTTTTATTAGAAATGACGCCGACAAAAACAATAAACAATGCAAAACAACCGTGAAGCTTAAGGGCTATGTGCCACAAACAAAGTTAACTTCCCACAAAGAAAGGAGGGAAAAGGGCTACCTAAGTATGGTTCCCAATCAGAGACAACGATAGACAGCTGTCCCTGATTGAGAACCATACCCGGCCAAAACATAGAAATACAAAATCATAGAAAAACAAAACATAGAATGCCCACCCCAAATCACACCCTGACCAAACCAAATAGAGACATAAAAAGACTCTCTAAGGTCAGGGTGTGACAGGTTGCATGCATTAATTCCAAAGACTAAGGTATTTATAGACTTAGGAAACTAAGAGAGTCACAAAAGCAGGCTTTATTTGTTATTTGGCTCCAAATCCAAAATATCTTATCTTTCTTTAAGCTGACCATGGGGCAGGAAGCAAGAGGTGTGTTCATGAGCAATCTCAGGACATCAATCGTCTATTAGTTAAAAAGAAAATTACGTTTCTGCTATGAACGGAGTCAAGGTTAGGCCATTTATTTTTACTAGAGAGCTAGCATACTGTACTGGCATGAAATATGACTCCAACTGTTCACTTCCCCTCTGTGTTGAGTACACATACAGTCCAGTAGTCATCTAAAGGTGTGTGGAATTGTAAACACAACATAAACACTTCTACTGACTTTGATAAGACCAAGTGTATCAAACAAAGGATGAATGAACGCATAGCAACAGAAATTGAATATCTGTCCAGTGTCCACCAAATGTGACCAACCTAATGTGAGTCATCCTTGAAGTTCGTAGAAACAACCTCCAATGTGCTGTCCTCCGCTTGCCATTTGTCACGGATGAATAGGAGTGGAAGGTAGGAGTCAGGTGCAGAAAGCAGAGGGTTCAAGAAAAATAGGCACTTTTATTCCGGCACAAACGGTCATGCCCAAACACAGGGCGGAAAACACTGACGAACCCAAAACACAGGGCGGAAAACACTGACCAACCCAAAACACAGGGTAAAAACGGTCCGGAGCACCAAACCACAGCCAACACTAAACGTGAACACAAAATAATCGCGCACAAACTAGAGCGGGCCTAACAAGCTTAAATAGGCTAGAAAATCAAGAAAACACAAATAGGAACAGGTGCAACTAATAAGACTAAACTAACACAAAAGGAAAAAAGGATCGGTGGTGGCTAGTAGGCCGGTGACGACGACCGCCGAGCACCGCCCGAACAGGCAGGGGAGCCAACTTCGGCGGGAGTCGTGACTGTACCCCCCCCCTGACGCGCGGCTCCCACAGCGCGCCGCCACCGGCCTCGAGGGCGACCCGGGGGGCGAGGTGCCGGGCGATCCGAGTGGAGGTGGTGGAAGTCCCTCAGAAGTGAAGCGTCCAAAATGTCCCCCACCGGTACCCAGCACCTCTCCTCCGGACCGTACCCCTCCCAGTCCACGAGGTACTGTAGGCCCCCCACCCTGCGTCTCGAGTCCAGAATGGCACGTACTGTGTACGCCGAGGACCCCCCGATGTCCAGAGGGGGTAGAGGGACCTCAGGCACCTCACCCTCTTGCAGGGGACCAGCCACCACCGACCTGAGGAGAGACACATGAAACAAGGGGTTAATACGATAATAAGTAGGAAGTTGTAACCTATAACACACCTCGTTTATCCTCCTCAGGACTTTAAATGGCCCCACACACTGCGGCCCCAGCTTCCGGCAGGGCAGGCGGAGGGGCAGGTTTCGGGTCGAGAGCCAGACCCGGTCCCCCGGTGCGAACACGGGGGCCTCACTGCGGTGCTGGTCAGCGCTCTTCTTCTGTCGTCCACCAGCCAGTCTCAACGATTCCTGGACGGCTCTCCAGGTGTCCCTTGAGCACTGCACCCATTCCTCCACCGCAGGAGCTTCGGTCTGGCTCTGATGCCATGGGGCCAGGACCGGCTGGCACCCCAACACACACTGGAAGGGAGACATGTTAGTCGAGGAGTGGCGAAGGGAGTTCTGAGCGAGCTCTGCCCATGGAACATACCTCGCCCACTCACCAGGCCGGACCCGGCAATACGACCGCAGAAACCTACCCACATCCTGGTTTACTCGCTCCACCTGCCCATTACTCTCAAGTTTCAAGTTTATTTTATATAGCCCTTTGTATATCAGCTAATATCTCGAAGTGCTGTACAGGAACCCAGCCTAAAACCCCAAACAGCAAGCAATGCAGGTGTAGAAGCACGGCGTCTAGGAAAAACTCCCTAGAAAGGCCATAACCTACGAAGAAACCTAGAGAGGAACCAGGCTATGAGGGGTGGCCAGTCCTCCTCTGGCTGTGCCGGGTGGAGATTATAACAGAACATGGCCAAGATGTTCAAATGTTCATAAATGACCAGCATGGTCAAATAATAATCAGAAGTAAATGTCAGTTGGCTTTTCATAGCCGATCATTAAGAGTATCTCTACCGCTCCTGCGGTCTCTAGAGAGTTGAAAACAGCAGGTCTGGGACAGGTAGCACGTCCGGTGGACAGGTCAGGGTTCCATAGCCGCAGGCAGAACAGTTGAAACTGGAACAGCAGCAAGGCCAGGTGGACTGGGGACAGCAAGGAGTCATCATGCCCGGTAGTCCTGACGCATGGTCCTAGGGCTCAGGTCCTCCGAGAGAGAGAAAGAAAGAGAGAAGGAGAGAATTAGAGAGAGCATACTTAAATTCACACAGGACACCGGATAAGACAGGAGAAGTACTCCAGATATAACCAACTGACCCTAGCCCCCCGACACATAAACTACTGCAGCATAAATACTGGAGGCTGAGACAGGAGGGGTCAGGAGACACTGTGGCCCCATCCAATGATACCCCCGGACAGGGCCAAACAGGAAGGATATAACCCCACCCACTTTGCCAAAGCACAGCCCCCACACCACTAGAGGGATATCTTCAACCACCAACTTACCATCCTGAGACAAGGCCGAGTATAGCCCACAAAGATCTCCACCACAGCACAAACCAAGGGGGGGGGGCGCCAACCCAGACAGGAAGATCACGTCAGTAACTCAACCCACTCAAGTGACGCACCCCTCCTAGGGACGGCATGAAAGAGCACCAGTAAGCCAGTGACTCAGCCCCTGTAATAGGGTTAGAGGCAGAGAATCCCAGTGGAGAGAGGGGAACCGGCCAGGCAGAGACTCTCGGGGTGGAAACCCGAGGTCAGGCTGACCGAGACCCCCAGCCTCTCCATAAAAGCCCTCCAAACTCTGGACGTGAACTGGGGACCCCGATCAGAAACGATGTCCTCAGGCACCCCGTAGTGCCGGAAGACATGGGTAAACAGAGCCTTCACAGTCTGTAGGGCCGTAGGGAGACCAGGCAACGGGATGAGACGGCAGGACTTAGAAAACCGATCCACAACGACCAGGATCGTAGTACTTCCCTGGGACGGGGGAAGGTCGGTGAGGAAGTCCACCTACAAGTGTGACCACGGCCGTTGCGGAACGGGGAGGGGCTGTAACTTCCCTCTAGGCAGGTGTCGGGGAGCCTTGCTCTGAGTGCACACCGAGCAGGAGGAGACATAAAACCTCACGTCCTTCGCCAACGTGGGCCACCAGTACCTCCCCCTAAGACTCCGCACTGTCCTCTCGATGCCAGGATGACCCGAGGAGGGTAGAGTATGGGCCCAACGAATTAACCTATCACGGACACCCCGCGGCACGTGCCGAGCCCCTGCGGGACACTGAGGGGGTGCAGGCTCCAACCGTGATGCCCTCTCGATCTCCTCGTCCACCTCCCATACCACCGGTGCCATGAGACATGAAGGTGGAAGGATGGGGGTCGGCTCGATGGACCGCTCCTCGGTATCATATAGGCAGGACAGCGCGTCGGCCTTCGTGTTTTGGGAGTTGGGAGCCTGGCCGGTATGAGATGGTGAAACGGAACCAGGTAAAGAACATGGCCCATCTAGCCTGACGCGGATTCAGTCTCCTCGCTGCCCGGATGTACTCGAGATTACGATGGTCAGTCCAGATGAGGAAAGGGTGCTTAGCCCCCTCAAGCCAATGTCTCCACACCTTCAGAGCCTTGACTACAGCTAACAACTCCTGGTCCCCCACGTCATAGGGAGCTTTGGTGGCGCGCCCGAGTGCTGTGACAGCACGGCTCCTACCCCAGCCTCGGACGCGTCCACCTCTACTATGAACGCTAAAGAGGGGTCCGGATGCGCCAACACGAGCGCATTGGTGAACAGCTCCTTCAGACGACTGAAAGCTCTGCCCGCCTCTGCTGCCCAGCGCAAGCACGCCGGTCCTCCCTTCAGCAGTGAGGTAATGGGAGCAGCCACCTGACCAAAACCCCGGATAAACCGGCAAACCCTAAAAAATTGGCAAACCCTAAAAAACGCTGCACCTCTTTTACCGTGGTCGGAGTCGGCCAATTACGCACGGCTGTAACGCGGTCACACTCCATCACCACCCCAGAGGTGGAAATGCGATAACCCAGGAAGGAAACGGCTTGTTTGGAGAACACACATTTCTCAGCCTTGACGTGCAGGTCATGCTCCAGCAGTCGCCCAAGTACCTTACGCACCAGAGACACGTGCGCGGCGCGTGTGGCAGAATAGATCAGTATGTCATCGATGTACACTACCACTCCCTGCCCGTGCAGGTCTCTGAGAATCTCATCTACGAAAGATTGGAAAACGGCTGGAGCATTCTTCAACCCATATGGCATGACGAGGTACTCATAATGGCCAGATGTAGTACTAAATGCGGTCTTCCACTCATCTCCCCCCCGGATACGCACCAGGTTATACGCACTGGTGCGTAAGGTCCAGTTTTGTGAAGAAACGCGCCCCGTGAAATGATTTCACCGCCGTGGCGATGAGAGGTAGTGGGTAACTAAACCCCACTGTGATTGAATTTAGACCTCTATAATCAATGCACGGACGCAGACCTCCCTCCTTCTTAAAAAAAAAAGAAGCTCGAGGAGACGGGTGACGTGGAGGGTCGAATGTACCCCTGTCCCAGAGATTCAGTGTGATGTATGTCTCCATAGCCACTGTCTCCTCCTGGGACAACGTGACTCCTAGGAAGTGCAGCGTTCTCCAGGAGGTTTATCACGCAGTCCCCTCGTCGATGGGGTGGTAATTGGGTCGCCTTCTTCTTACAGAAGGCGATAGCCAAATCGGCATATTCAGAGGGAATGCACACAGTGGAAACCTGGTCTGGACTCTCCAGTGGTCCATCAAAGCCCTGTCGTTCCACCCCTCCCCTGCGGCCACGGTCCGGAACTCCAGTGTAAAGTCCTGTGCACTCCTCGTCTCCAGTCGCAGGTGGAACAGCCGTTCACCCAGCCGCTCGGCCTTCCGGTGGGTGGTCGAACACAGCCCGGAATCGGCGGGTGAACTCGGGGTAGTGATCCCTCGCTGAGTCTGGGCCATTCCACACTGCGTTGGCCCACTCCAGGTGCAACTAATAATACTAAACTAACAGAAAAGGAAAAAGGGATCGGTGGCGGCTAGTAGGCCGGTGACGACGACCGCCGAGCACCGCCCGAACAGACAGGGGAGCCAACTTCGGCGGGAGTCGTGACACCATTAGTCTTTTCATCATCCTAATGGATAAAAGTAATCATGTGCTCACACCTCTTATACTCTGGTCTCACTTTATCCACCATTAGCTTAATTAACATACTGCACATTCCTTATGAAATGTGATTAATTAGCATACTGCACATTCCTTATGAAAGGTGCTTAATTAACATAATGTACATTCCTTATGAAATGTGCTTAATTAACATACTGTACATGCCTTATGAAAGGAGATGAATGAACATACTGTACATTCCTTATGAAAGATGCTTAATTAACATACTGTACATGCCTTATGAAAGGTGCTTAATTAACATACTGTACATGCCTTATGAAAGGTGCTTAATTAACATACTGTACATGCCTTATGAAAGGTGCTTTAAGACCATTTGCTTGTATTTATAGACCCCAATGGACTGCACTGTCCAGTCCATCGGAGAGGGAGAGGGAGAGGGAGAAGGAGAGGGAGAGGGAGAGGGAGAGGGAGAGGGAGAGGGAGAGAAAGAGAACTGAGGTAGGAGAGAGAGGAGAGGTCATAAAAGCAGAAGAGCTCCTGCATTTTTCAGCATGATCTTAGAAAAATATAGATTTAGAGTTAGATAAACTTGGATTTTTTGTCAGGGACATATACAGGATGCTACCCTTTACAACATAACCTTCACTCCAAATCAAAACTCAAAACCTTCAACGTGACTTTGGATGGAATTACGGAATCACCTGGAAGGTTTACAACTACCAAAGATTATTATTCCAAAGCTATACAGCAAATGTTCTGGAAAACAACAGAAACCTGAAAACACCATCCAACCTGGAACTGAGTGAATAATGTTTAGTCTGAAGCTATATTTTATTTCCAAAAGTCAAGAAGTGTCACGAATCCCGCTTCCTGAGTGTTTTTGCCTGTGTTCTGTCCTGGAGTGTTTTTTCCGGTGTCCTGGAACGCACCCTGTCTGGTTGCCGGGCGACGTAGCTAGTTGGAGGATCTCTGAGTACCCGCACCTGTCTCCCATCAGCTATCTGCACACCTGGTCCTGATCATCACCCCTCCACTTCATAAGCGCTGACCTGACATCCATTCCCTGCCGGATCGTTAGCCATGAACAGTATGTTGTGCCAGCGTATCAGCCTCCAGTTTGATAGAGTTTGTTTTGTTGTTTTGTACGTCTTGCTTGCCTTGAACTCACCTCCGTTTTTTTCTGTCTACAGTCATTCACCCGGAACACTCATCCCATCCCTACCTGGTCGTCGGTGACTTCAGTTACTTCTTTGGATCTGCCTATTCAATTCCATCAACTCACCTCTGCTGCCCGCTCCGCCACTTGGATTTTTCTATCACTACATTTAAACTTGTAAATAAATACTCACCTTCGTCTTACTCTCCTTGTCCTGGTCTGCTTCTGGGTTCTACGTTAGAAAACCGTGACAAGAAGAAAAATACATTACATTACTTTATAAGGACTGAATGCTAAATTAAGGCTGCCAAGCTTGATACAACTTCAATTAGCACTGACGTGTCAAGTGAGAGGTGTCAAAGCCTTTTAGCCCAATAATGGCAGGAGAGTCGCACAGTCTACTCCAACCAAATGGAGAGGCCTTAGAAGCTGCCTCCCGCTGTTCAGAGGTAATTAAAACACAGTACCCTGTTTATGTAAAGAATGATAAGACACGAAAAGAGCACAAAATTAAGCTCCTTAGGAAAACATTTTTTTTTTTCAAAAGACACTTTTTGCTGACTTATAAAAATGGGAACATCAGCAACCTTATCTTCCACATAGACCATCCCTTGGCATGACACACATGCTATATTAGCACACTACACCTCTGTTAAGAGGGGGGGGGGGTGTTACCGAGGGGTGGAAACTCAGGATACTAGACAACGAGGACTCTGAGTCAGCTAATATAAATCTATATAAGTCTGGAACAGTATTGGTACAGGGCCACCCCAAACAGTTTCAGCTGGACTTTCACCTAATCAAAGAATTAGCTCAGCAGAAGAAGCTCTCCCATGAGAAAGATACCCCCACCTCGAGCGGGTCAGACCTGACCTCTTCATTATATAACCCCACAGATGAGCAACACCAAGCGGAAAGTCAACCTCCCAGCATACAGTACTACTCCCTCATTGAAATGAAGGATACATTTACCCAGCTGGAGATAAGGTAGGTGGAGCTGGAACAGCAAGTTCCAGTCAGCACAGTCCCAGACAACAGTCCAGCACAACAACACCCCCTTAACCAGACCCGGAGAGCTGGAGGTGGAGAGAGACATATCTGCACTCTGGACTGTGGTGAGACAACTTCAACATGAGACAGACCAGGAGCAGGAGAAGAACAGAGCACTAGAGGAGAGGATCAGACTGCTGGAGGAGAGGTTGAGGGGGATGGCGTGTGACAGAGAACAACCCACTAGAGAGGTGGCCACCCCCGCAGAGAAGCCAGCAGAACAGCCCACCTCAGCTCCCGACAAAAGTCTCGACACCACAGCAGAACAGTCCACTCCAGACCCTCCTCTGAGAATTTGTTCTTAACTGACTTGCCTAGTTAAATAAATTGGAAATACAGACATTGTCATCTGACAAGAAACATGGTATAAAGGAGATGGACCCACTGGTTGCCCTCTAGGTTACAGAGAGCTGCTAGTCCCATCCACCAAACTACCAGGTGTCAAACAGGGAAGAGACTCAGGGGTATGCTAATTTGGTATAGAACAGACTTAACTCACTCCATTAAATTAATCAAAACAGGAACGTTTTACATTTGGCTAGACATTCAAAAGGAAATGAGCTGAACAGAGAAAAATGTCATCCTGTGTGCTACCTATTAGGCCCCACTAGAATTACCATACTTCAATGAAGACAGCTTCTCCATCCTGGAGGGGGAAATCAATCATTTCCAGGCCCAGGGACATGTAATAGTCTGTGGCGACCTAAATGCCAGAACCGGACAAGAACCTGACACCCTCAGCACACAGGGGGACAAATACCTGCCTGGATGTGACAGCATTTCCTCCCCCATATGCCCCCCTAGGCACAACTATGACAACATAACCAACAAAAACGGGTCACAAGTCCTGCAGCTCTGTCGCACACTGGGTATGTACATAGTCAATGGTAGGCTTTGAGGGGACTCCTATGGTAGGTACACCTACAGCTCATCTCTTGGCAGTAGTACTGTAGACTACCTTATCACTGACCTCAGCCCAGAGTCTCTCAGAGCGTTCACAGTCAGCCCACTGACACCCCTATCAGATCACAGCAAAATCATAGTCTACTTGAACAGAGCGATACTCAATCCTGAGGCATCAAAGCCAAAGGAACTGAGTAATATTAGGAAATGCTATAGATGGAAGGAATGTAGTGAAAACCTACCATGCAAACCTAGCAAAAAACCTATTAGGCAACAACAAATTCAATCACTTTCACAACAGCTTCCTGGACAAAACATTCCACTGTAATAATGAAGGTGTAATCTTAACAGTATATTTGACCTCTCAGCTTCCCTATCAAATCTAAAAATTCCAAACAGAAAACTGAAAAAAATTAATAACAATGACAAATGGTTTGATGAAGAATGCAAAAACCTAAGAAAGAAATTGAGAAACCTTATCCAAACAAAAACATAAACCTGAGTCTACGCCTTCACAGCACGTCAGAAATCAGCTCAATGTAATTGAAGAATCCATAGACTCTAACCACTTGGAAAACACTAAACAAACAACAACACAAAGAATTATCTATCCAAAATGGAAATGAATGGGTAAACTACTTCTCTAATCTTTTTGGCTCTAACAAAGAACAAACAGCAAAAACATATACATGATCAAATATAAATCTTAGAATCAACTATTAAAGACTACCAGAACCCACTGGATTCTCCAATTACCTTGAATGAACTACAGGACAAAACACAAACCCTCCAACCTAAAAAACCCTGTGGTGTTGATGGTATCCTCAATGAAATGTTCAAATATACAGACAACAAATTCCAATTGGCTAAACTGAAACTCGTTAACATTATCCTTAGCTCTGGCATCTTCCCCAATATTTGGAACCAAAACCACCCAAATCCACAAAAGTGGAGACAAATTTGACCCCAATAACTACCGTGGTATATGCGTCAATAGCAACCTTGGGAAGATCCTCTGCATTATCATTAACAGCAGACTTGTACATTTCCTCAGTGAAAACAATGTACTGAGCAAATGTCTTATTGGCTTTTTACCAAATGGTCGTACGACAGACCACGTATTCACCCTGCACACCCTAATTGACAAACAAACAAACCAAAACAAAGGCAAAGTCTTCTCATGCTTTGTTGATTTCAAAAAACCCTTCGACTCAATTTGGCATGAGGGTCTGCTATACAAATTGATGGAAAGTGGTATTGGGGGAAAAACATACAACATTATAAAATCCATGTACACAAACAACAAGTGTACGGTTAAAATAGGCAAAAAACACACACATTTCTTCCCACATGGCCATGGGGTGAGACAGGGATGCAGCTTAAGCTTCACCCTCTTCAACATATATATCAACGAATTGGCGAGGGCACTAGAACATTCTGCAGCACTTGGCCTCACCCTACTAGAATCTGAAGTTGAGTGTCTACTGTTTGCTGATGATCTGGTGCTTCTGTCACCAACCAAGGAGCGCCTACAGAAGCTCCTAGATCTTCTGCACAGATTCTGCCAGACCTGGGCCCTGACAGTGAATCTCAGTAAGACAAAAATAATGGTGTTCCAAAAAAGGTCCAGTCGCCAGGACCACAAATACAAATTCCATCTAGACACCGTTGCCCAAGATCACACAAAAAACGATACATAGCTTGGCCTAAACATCAGCGCCACAGGTACAGTTGAAGTCAAAAGTTTACAAACACCTCAGCCAAATACATTTAAACTCAGTTTTTCACAATTTCTGACATTTAATCCTAGTAAAAACTCCCTGTTTTAGGTCAGTTAGGATCACCACTTTATTTTAAGAATGTGAAATGTCAGAATAATAGTAGAGATTTATTTCAGCTTTTATTTCTTTCATCACATTCCTAGTGGGTAAGAAGTTTACATACACTCAATTAGTATTTGGTAGCATTGTCTTTAAATTGTTTAACTTGGGTCAAACATTTCAAGTAGCCTTTCACAAGCTTCCCACAATACGTTGGGTGAATTTTGGCCCATTCCTCCTGACAGAGCTGGTGTAACAGAGTCAGGTTTGTAGGCCTCCTTAATCGCAAACGCTTTTTCAGTTCTGCCCACAAATTCTCTATAGGATTGCGGTCAGGGCTTTGTGATATCCACTCCAATACCTTGACTTTGTTGTCCTTAAGCCATTTTGCCACAACTTTGGAAGTATGTTTGGGGTCATTGTCCTTTTGGAAGACCCATTTGCGACCAAGCTTTGTCACAACTTCTACCGAAGTCAATGCCTCTCCTTGTTCAGGCGGTGTTCGGCGGTCGACGTTGCCGGTCTTCTAGCCATCGCCAATCCATTTTTCATTTTCCATTTGTTTTGTCTCGTTTTTCCACACACCTGGTTCTCATTTCGCTCATTATGTGTTGTGTATTTAACCCTCTGTTTTCCCCCATGTCTTTGTGTGGTATTGTTTATCTGTTTCATGTATGCGCACGTATGTCTGGTTGCGCTGGGTTATGTCAACCCGTATTGTATTTCGTGTTCGTTGTGCTGTGTGCTTTTGGTTCGCCAAATAAAAGGCTCTGTGTTACTATCAACTATCTGCTCTCCTGCACCTGACTTCCTACAGCCCTTCAAGCATACCTTGACAAGCTTTAACTTCCTGACTGATGTCTTGAGATGTTGCTTTAATATATCCACATCATTTTCCATCCTCATGAAGACATCTATTTTGTGAAGTGCACCAGTCCCTCCTGCAGCAAAGCATGCCACAACATGATGCTGCCACCTCTGTGCTTCATGGTTGGGATGGTGTTCTTCGGCTTGCATGCCTCCCCCTTTTTCCTCCAAACATAACGATGGTCATTTTGGCCAAACAGTTCTATTTTTGTTTCATCAGACCAGAGGATATTTCTCCAAAAAGTACGATCTTTGTCCCCAAGTGCAGTTGCAAACTGTAGACTGGCTTTTTTATGGCGGTTGGAGCAGTGGCTTCTTCCTTGCTCTGCGGCCTTTCAGGTTATGTCGATATAGGACTCGTTTAACTGTGGATATAAATACTTTTATACCTTTTTCCTCCAGCATCTTCACAAGGTCCGTTGCTGTTGTTCTGGGATTGATTTGCACTTTTCGCACCAAAGTACTTTCATCTCTAGGAGACAGAACGCGTCTCCTTCCTGAGCGGTGTGATGGCTGCGTGGTCTCATGGTGTTTATACTTGCGTACTATTGTTTGTACAGATGAACGTGGTACCTTCAGACATTTGGAAATTGCTCCCAAGGATGAACCAGACTTGTGGAGGTCTACAATTTTTTTTCTGAGTTCTTGGCTGATTTCTTTTGATTTTCCCATGATGTCAAGCAAAGAGTCACTGAGTTTGAAGGTAGGCCTTGAAATACATCCACAGGTACACCTCCAATTGACTCAAATTATGTCAATTAGCCTATCAGAAGCTTCTAAAGCCATTACATCATTTTCTGGAATTTTCCAAGCTGTTTAAAGGCACATTCAACTTAGTGTATGTAAACTTCTGACCCACTGGAATTGTGATACGGTGGATTATAAAGGGAAATAATCTGTCTGTAAACAATTGTTGGAAAAATTACTTGTGTCATGTGTAACGGATGTGAAATGGCTAGCTAGTTAGCGGGTACGCGCTAATAGCGTTTCAATCAGTTACGTCACTTGCTCTGAAACCTAGAAGTAGTGTTGCCCCTTGCTCTGCAAGGGCCGCGGCCTTTGTGGAGCGATGGGTAAAGACGCTTCGTGGGTGACTGTTGTTGATGTGTGCAGAGGGTCCCTGGTTTGAGCCCGGGTATGGGCGAGGGGACGGACTAAAGTTATACTGTTACATTGATGCTGTTGACCCGGATCACTGGTTGCTGCGGAAAAGGAGGAGGTTGAAAGGGGGGTGAGTGTAAAGGATGTGAAATGGCTAGCTAGTTAGCGGGTACGCGCTAATAGCGTTTCAATCAGTTACGTCACTTGCTCTGAAACCTAGAAGTAGTGTTGAAAAACAAGTTTTAATGACTGCAACCTAAGTGTATGTAAACTTCCAACTTCAACTGTAACTTCCACAAAGCTTTGAACGATCTGAGAGACAAGGCAAGAAGGGCATTCTATGCCATCAAAAGGAACAAAGAATTTGACATACCATTTAGGATCTGGCTAAAAATACTTATAGAATACAGTTTTAGAACCCATTGCCCTTTATGGTTGTGAGGTCTGGGGTCCGCTCACCAACCAAGAATTTACAAAATGGGCCAAACACCAAGATGAGACTCTGCAAGCAGAATTCTGCAAAAATATCCTCCATGTACAACGTAAAACACCAAATAATGCATGCAGAGCAGAATTAGGCCGATACCCGCTGTAACGGTACTCGTCCTCGTCTGATGACGAGTATGAAAGATCGGACCAATGTGCAGTGTCGTGACGTTGTATTAGTTAATGTGGCGACTGTTGCTCATCGAATGATTACAAGTTTCTAATTACGTGATTAACTGAATCAAGCAATTATTAACTCATTAACCTGGGGCACCATGGGAAAACTAGTTTTTATTGAGTTTCTATTTCCCAAATTAACTCAAAGAATATCAGAATATCGATTTTACCACAGCCGCTGATTAACCAGTTGCCTCTAACAGTCTCGTTCTGAACGTCGTATAGCCCGGGATTCTGCACGGACCCGGGTCTCACTAATGAATTCGCACCACACCAATCTTAGTTGAATGTTTATTTACTAAAAAGCTAAAATGATGATAAAAGATACACATACACAAAAACACATTCTAGGCTATTGATTAGAACTTAGTATAATGGGCCAACACACTAGGGCGCGTGTTACCCAAAATGGGGATTTAAAAGAGAGAGAAAGAGAGAAAGTACACAAGAGGAATATACATTTGGGTGAAATTGTCAGCTATGCTCATTCTAACCCTAGCCTTGCCCCAAACTGCCGCTGTTATGAGTCAGAATATAATGATGTAATTACTTGTGGAAGGTCTCCGTGGATTTTCCCGCGTGGACCGTTCAAGCTGCTCAATGACGCACTTCTCCTGCGCACCTCTCTAGGTGTCATCACGATGTCCGTGTCCTTTGGCTTTACTGGCCTGTTCCTTTGTCCTCGCTCTGGAAGGGGTCTTCGGAGGACAGATAGCTCTGTAGCTCAGAGCTCACAGCGTAAAGATGACGCTTAGACACCGCTACTCATCCGTAGCTTGGGTAGAAAAATATTTCTTTGTCTTCAAACTTGTTGCGTTTTGGGTTCGTTGACCTTTTAGACCTTTGGCTGCAGCTCGGGTCACTTAGTCTAATCTGTTAATTCTGCACTCACAGGTTTTATACCCTCGGGTCAGAAGTTGGCCTAACCGCCTTCAGGGCAATTCTCTGGGCGTACCAAGTTTTAGGGGCAAGGTATAGATTTTACTCAAATCCAATTTTAGACAACTAACTTCACATTTCATCTCTACCGAAACATTCTCTTTGATTTGGACATTTTCCACACAACGTACAATGTATAAACATCAAGCATATACGAGGAAAACTCTTAACGTTACAATGTTTTCATAATAACGTAATCTATTAACCTTTAATAACAAAACAAAAATGACATACATTTTCATATTCCATCTATCGTCATGACCACCATTGTAGTTGACGGAAACCATTGTTCCAAAGTCCCTTTATTGCATGTTTACAGTTCTGAGGCTGGTTCTCCATAGTGAGAGGGAAGGGACAAGGGAATGTTGTCCGTGGTCTCAGAATTACCATGGGTGTGAGGGGTCATAAAACCCCCACATCTTCAGACCCCTAGATCTCTCCTCCTCTGTTGGGGTTGAGAGATAATCTGTAGGGTTGTGGTCTCCTGTAACCTGACCTGATCAGGACAGTCATGACAGCAGCGTGGTAAGTGTCCATTTTCATGAAAACCAACTGAACACTGAATGACAAAACAAAATGAGAATGACCGAGACTGAAACAGTTCTGTATGGTAAAACACAGAAAACTACCCACAACCCATAGTGGGAAAACAGGCTACCTAAGTATGATTCTCAATCAGAGACAACGATCGACAGCTGCCTCTGACTGAGAACCATACCAGGCCAAACACAGAAATACAAACATAGAAAAACAACATAGAATGCCCACCCCAACTCACGCCCTGACCAAACCAAAATAAAGACATAAAAAAGGAACTAAGGTCAGAACGTGACACCCGCTAATTATCGAAATCCAGAAAAGAGCCATTAAATTCTACAACCACCTAAAAGGAAGTGATTTACAAACCTTCCTTAACAAAGCAATCACCTACAAAGAGATGAGCCTGGAGAAGAGTCCCCTAAGCAAGCTGGTCCTGGGGCTCTGTTCACAAACACAAACAGACCCCACAGAGCCCCAGGACAGAAACACAATTAGACCCAACCAAATCATGAGAAAACAAAAAGATGATTACTTGACACATCGGAAAGAATTAACAACAAAAAACAGTGTGCTATTTCAATGCTAGAATGCTATTTGGCCCTAAACAGAGAGTACACAGTGGCAGAATACCTGACCACTGTGACTGACCCAAACTTAAGGAAAGGTTTGACAATGTACAGACTCAGTGAGCATAGCCTTGCTATTGAGAAAGGCCGCCATAGGCAGACCTGGCTATCAAGAGAAGACAGGCTATGTGCACACTGCCCACAAAATGAGGTGGAAACTGAGCTGTACTTCCTAACCTTCTGCCCAATGTATGACCATATTAGAGACACATTCATCCCTCAGATTACACAGAGCCACAAAGAATTCGAAAACAACCCCAATTTTGATAAACTCCCATATCTACTGGGTGAAATACCACAGTGTGCCATCACAGCAGCAAGATTTGTGACCTGTTGCCACAAGAAAAGGGCAACCAATGAAGAACAAACACCATTGTAAATACAACCCATATTTATGTTTATTTATTTTCCATTTTGTACTTTAACTATTTGCACATCGTTACAACACTGTATATAGACATAATATGACATTTGAAATGTATTTCTGTGAGTGTAATGTTTGTTTTTGAGTGTAATGCTTTTGTTTATTATCTATTTCACTTGCTTTGGCAATGTTAACATATGTTTTCCATGCTAATAAAGCCCTTGAATTGAATTTAATTGCGAGAGAAGCAGAGAGAGAGAGAAGCAGAGAGAGAGAGAAGCAGAGAGAAAGAGAAGCAAAGAGAGAGAGAGAGAAGCAGAGAGAGAGAGAGAGAAGCAGAAAGAGAAAGAAGAGAGAAGAGAAAGAGAAGCAGAGAGAAAGAGAGAAGCCTCCCAGTGACATTCCTTGACCTTTATTCTCCTGTGTTAACCATCATCTCTTTTCAGTACACTGTGTCATACATAGACGACTTATCTCTTGATTTTTTCTCCTGGGAGCTTTGTCTTACTGTAGCTCAAAGCTGAGAAACAAAAAATGTGTTTTGATGTATGCAGTAAAGAATGATGGTGGAAAAGTTTTTGTTCTATCTCAGGTAATCTCTCGTGGACAGGCCGACCAAATTACGAGAGATTTTAGGATATGTGTAACCCTGGCATCCAGACTCCAGCCAGCAGGAAGCAATCGACTGTGTGGTCATTTTGTGCTTTAGCTAACTGTCAAGCAGGAAGTCTTTTGTGAAATTTCCCACTGTTTTGTTTTTCTTATGTGTATATTACACCAGGAAACTCATACCTGGCGTCCTTGACTCATTTTGTTTTAATTTCCCCCCTGTCCTGTCTACAGAAAACCTTTTCTTACTGTTCCCAGATACTCATACCTCATCCTTACTGCTTACATCAGATAGGCCTAGTGAATAGTCCTTTATTTCCCCCCTTCCCCTTTCACCTCCAGGTTAAACTATTTGATTCTCACCATAACATTTTCAATTTCATTACACAAAGAGCACCTCCACCTCCTCTTCACCCCCTGTGTAGACTCGATGTAACAAAGTAAATGTAAACACTCAAATTAGTATGATATGTTACATTTAGTATGGTTACATTAGACAGATAGTTACAAACCTTTTACTTGAGTGGGCTAAATCTGGGTCATACAGAGAATTTCTTGGTAGTCTTAAAACAATCTATTTGAAACAAAAGTGTACACCTCACACACATGGTTATGGACTTAGAAAAACGAAGACACCTGTACCATGTCAGATATAGAGTTGAAATGTATTACATTTTGAGTTTGCATCCCAATATTACACTTTATATACATCACAGAAGACTGAAATATAACAAAACCATCTGACATAGAAACACCGAATTCTCTGCAGGTTTTTTGAAATAATGTTTATTAATTATTAAAATAATTTCAGATTTAATTAACAGCAGCATACCATCCTGCATCCCACTGCTGGGTTGCCCATGAAGCTAAGCAGTGTTGTACCTGGATGGGAGACCAGATGCTGCTAGAAGTGGTGTTGGAGGGCCAGTAGGAGGCACTCTTTCCTCTGGTCTAAAAAAATATTGCATGGATTGGGGACATTGCCCTGCGTAAAGTGCAGTCTTTTAGATGTCAAGATAAACAGGTGTTCAGATTATCTGTGGTCACTAAAGAGTAGGCCTGTTAACCTGTTGTTCTGGCTAAATTCCCAATCTGGACAGCGTACCATCATGGCCACCTAATCATCCCCAGCTTCCAAATGGCTCATTCATCCCCCCTCCTCTCCCCTGTAACCATTCCCCAATTCGTTGCCATAAATGAGAATGTGTCTCGGTCAATTTACCTGGTAAAATAACAAATTACTAAAAGTGTTATTAAGAATGTTATAGAATTTAGACCACAGGTGTCAAACTCATTCCACGGGGGGCCGAGTGTCTGCGGGTTTTCGCTCCTCCCTTATACTTGATTGATGAATTAACATCACTAATTAGTTAGGAACTCCCCACACCTGGTTGTCTAGGGCTTTATTGAAAGGAAAAACCAAAAACCTGCAGACACTAGGCCCTCCGTGGAATGAGTTTGACACCCCTGATTTAGACTGTTAATGCAAGTACAGAGTACCATCATGCATATGCAAATAACGTGAGATAACGCCCACTATGTTTTTATTTTCTCCTTTAAATCGAAAACCCCAGCCCTTTATGCAAATCGCTCATCCCGTCAGCGGAAGCTGGCTGTAAGCTTATTTCCGACAGATATTCCTTTAAAGCTGTGGCTTGACTGCAAGACGTCCCAGAGGATCCAGTCGATGCACCAATACAAAAATACCTTTCGAGGGGACGTAAACATTATATCACAACAATAACGAACGAAGGAAAGAGATACCAATAACTGGGTAAGCATAGTGCATGTTTTAAAAGATGACATTATTATAATTTACCAGCTCAAGTTACTAAGCATCTCAGTTTTCTTGCTGCATCAGAAGGTTTCGCTCGACTAACCGTCAGCTATGTACTTGTGAAAAAGCAACATCGAAATGCCTGCAAGTTCCGTGGTAGGCTATAATAAACGCGTTTCCATATGTAGTATTATTACTACACTGTACTAGAATGAACTGACGACCTCAAGTTTGTTGATAACATTGAATACACAGCGGGCTTAATTAATACATTTGAGTGCTCGTACAACTGTTGACGATGGATGCTCTTGACAGTAACACTAGAGGGTAGGTTGCATAATTAGGCAGTTGCAATTACAAATTGTCATGTTAACCTTTTCATATAATTATTTCAAAAGCACTTGTTCATTATTCCACGAGACCTGTTACTATTTTCTACCGTGGCATCTAGTTCAACTGTACAGGTCCGGTGCGCCTGTGAAACGTAAAGGCAATGTTTTGCATTTGCAAAACTTTTTTTCATACATTAATAATATAATTTGAAATTGAGAGTAATGTTTTGGAATGGAATTAATACAAAGATGCACCAGAAAATTGGTTTGCTGCCCTTTCTTTTGGTTGAAATTGTTATGCAATTGCAATCATTCAATTTAGCATGCTGCATGTGTCAGGAGGTTGGAAGCAATTTATGAGCAAAGTACATAGCCTTTTTCATAACTGTCAAATCAAACCAGTTAATAATACAGTAATAGCAACCAAGTGTGTTTGTTGACCAGTTTTGTCGAAATACAGTGGTGTGAGTCGATATCATGTGTGCATCATGTGAGTCTCTGTATTTACTGCAGAGTCCAGGTTCACGTCAGGGAAGTGGTGGATATTAAAATCCGATGTAAATCGCTTCTTGATGAGTGAGATGCAAACCAGAAGGGTAGAGAGAGCCCGTGGTATGTTTATCTCCTATGAGGATTACCCAAGTGCCCCAAGGGTGGTGGTGCACCAGGTGCTCTTTGCTTTTCACTTTGCTTTCCTGAAATGTGTGTTCGCTAACCTTGCCACTATGGATAATTTGTCTTTTGCAGGTGCCAAGAAGACAGCTGCTCCTCTTTTCCAAAAGGAGGAGGCGCACAACGTCTTTGGGACAACTGCTGTTGCATGCAGTCATCTGCAGAGGTTACTGTATGAAGCTTTTAAGGCCTTTTTGGTGAGTCTGTCTGGATGTTTTTATAACTCATTCGTTTTTAGATTATTCAGGTTAGATACAAGATGTGTGTGTGTGTGTATCTACATGGTCTACATCTACAAACACCCTTTCAGACACTCCTGAGCGCTAATCTGGTCCGATCTGGTTTCAGCTCGTGACTGCGTGGACGCATGTCATGAAGAGAAACCTTTACATCCCATTAACGGTATTGATCACTAAACACTCCCGCTGGCTCAACAGTCGGTCTCACAACGCAGCAGAGAGACGGGGAACCACAGACCCTTGTTCTTATTCGTTGCAGACTGTCTATGTTGCGTCAACACCCCTGAATAAAGCAAACTATGACACAAGACAGAAAGGTTACATTGGAGCATTAGCATAGGCTACTAAAGTTGAAATGTTCTTCCTTTCATAACCCCAAAGATCACTGGACTGCACTCACATACAACTTGTCCCTCCGGCTCTGTGTTTCTTATTCCATCTTAAAACTGCTGATTAAAACTTTCTGGCTGACTGCTCCATGCTGAGGCTTGTGAAATCACCTTAAATGGGTGAAACACAGCTCTTAAAAAAAATTCTACATTTCAGTTTTGGCTATCTTATGTTGTCTTTGGTAGTTTGCTTCAGACAAGGCCTAATTCTTTTGATTTAAGGGTGTGACTATATCATTTCATCAGAATCATACATTGACAGTGAGTTTAGAAAAAGTAGGCCTAGGCCTATATTTGGAATATTTTACTACTTGTTTGATGTGGAGACATCAGATATTACGGGCATATCGTCCAGATGATTACAATATTATAATAATCGTAATTATGACGGTATCATTGTGAATCCCAGCTTTGTCATTAACAAAGAAATTGACCACAGATAACCCCACCCACCTCACTGAGATCCCGACCGAGCTTCCAAGTACAGGACACTGTGTGTCTTGAATTACACAGTCTATTTGTGCGGTGTGGTCTGAGTTCTTCTCAACAGTCTTCTTTTATCCTTGTCGGCTTTCTCTTGAAGTTGTGTGACGTCATTCTAGTCCACTCTAGGCTCAGTAGGCCTTATATGGGATGTTGTTCAACCACAATAGAATATTGGATTAAAGTCAGGCAAAGAAATCATTTTGTTTACTGTTCATGTCACAGTGACGGCTGAGAGAGAGCAGATCTGACTCCGGCCAGGCAGCCACATTGTTGGAGCTCGAGCACATTCAATATCTAAATCGATATCAGATAACATGCATGCAGTATGATGCCACTGAGGTTTAATAATAGCCCTGGTTCTAATGCAGAGGGCAGCTACACTATGCTCCTGTTCTGTCCGGTCTGCCATGGCAACTACTTCATTGAGTGTCATGCTTTTTACTGTTTGCAAGTGGTATTGTCACACAGTAGTTATAGACCTTGGTCTGTAATAGTTATTATAAAACGAGGTATATAGTTATTATAGACCATGTTATAGACCAGGGGTATTCAAATCTTACCCTACGATGTCCAGACTACTGCTGGTTTTCTGTTCTACCTGATGAAAATGCATAATTGCACCCACCTGGTCTCCCAGGTCTAAATCACTCCCTGATTAGAGGAAAAGAATAAAAAAAAGCAGTGGAACTGGCTTCGAGGTCCAGATAAAAATTTGAGGTTTATACACCATAGTCAGTTTTGATGAGTTTGACAGATGAACAAGTATTCAAATTCAACATGAGTTGAGGCAAAGCCACAGAGATCAAATCACATTTTATTTGTCACAGGCGCCAAAACATTTTTAAAATTGAGCCTTTATTTAACTAGGCAAGTCGGTTAAGAACAAATTCTTATTTACAACGACGGCCTACACCGGCCAAACCCGGACGACACTGGGCCAATTGTGCGCCGCCCTATGGGACTCCCAATCACGGCCAGTTGTGATACAGCCTGGAATCAAACCAGGGTGTCTGTAGTGATGCCTCAAGCACCGAGAAGCAGTGCCTTAAACCGCTGCGCCACTTGGGAGCCCAAGTGTAGACTTTACCGTGAAATGCTTACTTATGAGCCCTTTCCCAACAATTCAGTTAAAAGTAAGAAAATAGTTACATACTAAAATTAAAATAACGAGGCTATATACAAGGAGTACCAGTACCTAGTCAGTGTACTGGGGTATGAGGTAGTTGGGGTGATTGATTGCGGTAATATGTACATGTACATTTGGTTAGGTGATTGATTGAAGTACTATGTACATCTAGCTAGGGGGTGAAAAGCAGAAAATCCAGGTAGCCATTTGATTAACTGTTCAGCAGTCTTATGGCTTTGGGGTAGAAGCTGTTCAGGAGCCTCTTGGTCCCAGACTTGGTTCTCTGCCACCGCTTGCCCTTTTGGTAGCAGAGAGAACAGACTGGGACTTGGGTGGCTGGATTCTTTGACAATTTTTAGGGCCTTCCTCTGACACCGCGTGGTATTGAAGTCCTGGATGACAGGGAGCTTAGCCCCAGTGATGTACTGGGCCGTACGCACTAGAGGTCGACCGATTATGATTTTTCAACGCCGGTACCAATACCGATTTATTGGAGGACCAAAAAAAGACGATACCGATTAATCGGCCAATTTTTAAAAAATGTATTTATTTGTAATAATGACAATTACAACAATACTGAATGAACACTTTTAACTTAATATAATACATCAATAAAATCAATTTAGCCTCAAATAATGAAACATGTTCAATTTGGTTTAAATAATGCAAAATGTAAGAAATAATGCAAAATGTAAGAAAGCTAGGTTGTAGTTATTATAGGAATTATAGGACTATTTCTCTCTATACCATTTGTATTTCATTAACCTTTGACTATTGGATGTTCTTATAGGCACTTTAGTACTGCCAGTGTAACAGTATAGCTTCCGTCCCTCTCCTCGCTCGAACCAGGAACACATCGACAACAGCCACCCCCGAAGCAGCATTACCCATGCAGAGCAAGGGGAACAACCACTCCAAGTCTCAGAGCGAGTGACGTTTGAAACGCTATTAGCGCGCACCCCGCTAACTAGCTAGCCATTTCACATCGGTTACACCAGCCTAATCTCGGGAGTTGATAGGCTTGAAGTCATAAACAGCGCAATGCTTGAAGCACAACGAAGAGCTGCTGGCAAAATGCACGAAATTGCTGTTTGAATGAATGCTTACGAGCCTGCTGCAGCCTACCAACGCTCAGTCAGACTGCTCTATCTAATCATAGACTTAGTTATAACATAATAACACACAGAAATACGAGCCTTAGGTCATTAATATGGTCGAATCCGTAAACTATCATCGAAAACAAGACGTTTATTCTTTCAGTGAAATACGGAATGGGTGGCATCCATAAGTCTAAATATTCCTGTTGCATTGCACAACCTTCAATGTTATGTCATAATTACGTAAAATTTTGGCAAATTAGGCGGCCCAAACTGTTGCATATACACTGACTCTGCGTGCAATGAATGCAAGAGAAGTGACACAATTTCACCTGGTTAATATTGCCTGCTAACCTGGATTTCTTTTGGCTAAATATGCAGGTTTAAAAATATATACGTCTGTGTATTGATTTTAAGAAAGGCATTGATGTTTATGGTTAGGTACACATTGGAGCAACGATACGCACCGCATCGATTATATGCAACGCAGGACACACTAGATAACTACACATGGTTGATGATATTACTAGTTTAACTAGTGATTATGATTGATTGTTTTTTATAAGATAAGTTTAATGCTAGCTAGCAACTTACCTTGGCTTCAACTGCATTCGCGTAACAGGCAGGCTCCTCGTGGAGTGCAATGTAATCAGGTGGTTAGAGTATTGGACTAGTTAACTGTAAGGTTGCAAGATTGAATCCCCCGAGCTGACAAGGTAAAAATCTGTCATTCTGCCCCTGAACGAGGCAGTTACCCCACCGTTCCTAGGCCGTCATTGTAAATAAGAATTTGTTCTTAACTGACTTGCCTAGTTAAATAAAGATGAAATAAAGGTGTAAAAAAATACAGATTTGATTGTTATGAAAAGTTGAAATCGGCCCTAATTTATCGGCCATTCCGATTAATCGGTCGACCGATTAACCCGGATGCCGAGCAGTTGCCATACCAAGCCTTGATTCAGTCCGTCTACATGATCTCTATGGTGCAGCTGTAGAATTTTTTTGAGGATCTGAGGGCCCATGCCAAATATTTTCAGCCTCCTGAGGGGGAAGAGGCATTGCTGTGCCCTCTTCACAATTGTATTGGTGTGTTTTGTTTCTTCCACATTGCGTGATAAATGACATTGCTCTCTCCTTTCCTCTGCACATGACCAGTTAACAGTCGTCTCTACAGAGCAGAGGCTCTGCCTGATCCCTGGGCTGCCTTCCTGGCTGGGTGCTCCTCTAATGATATTTAAAGGACCTCTCAATAATGCACAACGCCTGCTAATAATAGACTCGGTCACAGTGAAGGAGCCCTTTCAGGATGAGCCTCAGTTTCACTATCTTTTTTCTCTCTCTTTCTCTCTCTCGATGTGCTTGCTCCCCCCCCCCCCTCTCTCTCGATGTGCTCACTTTTCCCTCTCTCCACCCCTTCACACTGCCTGCTCATAAGATGGCCAAAGCTGTAGTTATGTTACTGCATCACAACACAAACTCAGCCAGTCCAGCTCCTTCTATGGAGCCTGCCCTGCAGCAGGAGGATTCTGCCTGAACTGAGTGTGAAAGTCTGAGAAGAGAGAGTGCATTTCGCGTTGTTCCTATCTGAGCTCAACTTTGATTCATGTTCTCTGGTACTCAGGGCTGTGATGTTTTTCAGCTATTTCACTCATGTTTGAGCTGCCCGTCTACCTGTACCACAGGAGGCTGCTGAGGGGAGGACGGCTCATAATAATGTTTGGAATGAACTGTGTTTGAAACCATTTCATTCCAGCCATTACTGTGAGCCTGTCCTCCCCAAGTATGATGCCACCTGTGCTGTGTACTACAGAACTGTACAATAGGTATAGGTCCTCTCTTCACACTGAGTAGCTAGGGAGGGCCCTCCAAACAAAAAACTATATACAGGGCGCAGTTGGTTTTCTTTGTTGTGTCTGGTGATACCTGAGTATTGTTGATGATAAACCATTCAGATACTGGCAGCTTTTCTTCTCTCATGCCCCTTTTGTAATGAGAGAAGTGGGAGGTTTTGCCCCCTTCTCTCCTGTATCCCCTCCTTTCCATAAACAGTTTCTCCAACCCAGGTAGCTCTCTCAGAAGCTTGGGTGACAGGACTTGGCAGTAGTAGAACAACATTAAGGTAGCAGCCAGCTAGGGACTGAGGACGGACTTCTCCTCTCAGACAACACACATGCACTGTGGCTGGTTTGGTTGGCAGAAAGGCTCCCTTGTAGTGTTTGGAAATGACTGGGCCAGATCTGTTTGGATGCGGTTGAGATGAGACGTGCCGTCACCATCTTTCCACACAGGTGGGTCACTGTTCATTTAGTGATGAATGGATGATTTTCAAGATACTGGTTTTGCTTTGTAATTCAGTTGAATGTGCAATTGTTAGGTGGATAGGATAACCATAATTATTTTTGTGTTGAGCATTGTCAACTGTCCATGGTTTAGAGGAATAGATAGGATGTGAAGATGACAGTTTTCACACAGACATCTGAGCATGGAGATATAATCTATTACTATGCACCTGAGTGTGATGTCTGCCAGGTTTGACATGGATCTGTCACGGAACATTGTCACAGAACATTGTCACGGGGAGCACCAGGGCAGCATACTCTGAGGACTGATTTTAAGAAATTAAATATGGATTTTACTAATCTCCTTCCCGTCTTAACACTCACAGCTTTGCCAGCTGTCTCCTGCTATGTCAACTGAGGATGGAAGTCAACATTTGTGTTTATTTAGTGACCCGTGGGCTTGGTTTTCTAATAACCTGACCTCGGTTACATTTCTCTTCTGGTCTTAAGATTTACTGTAACTCAGTTGGTAGAGCATTAGATTAACTGTAACTCAGTTGGTAGAGCATTAGATTTACTAACTCAGTTGGTCGAGCATGTATTGTATACTGTTTCTTTGTGGTGTGGTTTTCCTATAAGCCCATGGGCTTCCAACCACACCTGTTTTTATCTCTATTGTTGCCTATCACTTATTTTTAAATAATAAAATAAATGCCAGGATAGTGGGTTCAATTCCCAGGACCACCCATATGACTTTAGGTCGCTTTATATAGGAGTGTCTAATAATTGCCATGTATATTATATAAGGGGGATACCTAGTCAGTTGTCCAACTGAATGTATTCAACTGAAATGTGTCTTCCGCATTTAACCCAACCCCTCTGAATCAGAGAGGTGCGGGGGGCTGCCTTAATCGACATCCACGTCTTCGGCGTCCGGGGAACAGTGGGTTAACTGCCTTGCTCAGGGGCAGAATGACAGATTTTTACCTTGTCAGCTCGGGGATTCAATCCAGCAACCTTTCGGTTACTGACCCAACGCTCTAACCACTAGGCTACCTGTCGCCATATATATTAGCTGCATGATATTTTTTACATATTCTTGTTCAGTGGGAGTTTATAAGAACCAGTTTATCAAAAAATATATGATATTGGTTTAAATATGCTGTTATTTCAACCTCAGACAAATAGTCACAATCTATTAATCTAACTTCAAGAGCTCTGTATCTATCTTGTTTCCTGGTTGTACCTACTGTACTACAGTGTACCTTGTCTGTTTTTCAGCCATTATGTAACACTCTGGACTTCAACAGGCTATAATGGGAGATGTGTTGTCCTGTGTAGAGCATGTCTGGACAACTGGGATTAAATAGCGCATAGGGAAAAAGGGTTATCTGTAGCTGAAGTTGTTTTCACCACCAGGCTCTGGGAAAACCAGTTAAGGTACCTTTCACCATACCAAATAGCCAGGATGAGATGGGAAGTTGCATTGAATGGTGCATGCAGTAACACCACTTTAGTGTTAATCTTTATAGTCTTACTCTACGCTGAGAATATAAAACATTAAGAACACCTGCTCTTTCCATGACATAGACTAACCAGGTGAATCCAGGTGAAACCTATGATCCCTTATTGATGTCACCTGGTAAATACACTTCACATCAGTGTAGATGAGTGGGAGGAGACAGGTTAAAGAAGGATCTTTAAGCCTTGAGACATGGATTGTCTGTGTGCCATTCAGATGGTGAATGGGCAAGACAAAATATTTAAGTGCCTTTCAACGGGATATGGTAGTAGGTGCCAGGCGCACTGGTTTGTGCCAAGAATTGCAACGCTGCTGGGTTTTTCACACTCAACAGTTTCCCGTGTGTATCAAGAATGGTCTATCACCCAAAGGACATCCAGTCAACTTGACACAACTGTGGGAAGCATTGGAGTCAACATGAGCCATCATCCCTGTGGAATGCTTTCAACACGTTGTAGAGTCCACCCCCAACAAATTGAGGCTGTTCTGAGGGCAAAAGGGGGGTGTACAACTCCATATTAGGAAGGTGTTCCTGATGTTTGGTATACTTTTATATACTGTGTATATAAAATGTTGATTTGAAGAATCTATAGTCCCACTATGTCAATTACATGTTGATTTTGAAGGCAGGCTATGTGAGACTCCTGCCGGGCCGTTGCATTTGATGTTGTAGGTAATAACACACAGAAATACGAGCCTTAAGTCATTAATATGGTCGAATCCGGAAACAATTACAACAATACTGAATGAATCAATAAAATCAATTTAGCCTCAAATAAATAATACCAAATAAATTGGTTTAAATAATGCAAAAACTAAGTGTTGGAGAAGAAAGTAATATGTGACATGTAAGAAAGCTAATGTTTAAGTTCCTTGCTCAGAACATGAGAACATATGAAAGCTGGTGGTTCCTTTTAACATGAGTCTTCAATATTCCCAGGTAAGAAGTTTTAGGTTGTAGTTATTATAGGAATTATAGGACTATTTATCTCTATACTATTTGTATTTCATATACCTTTGACTATTGGATGTTCTTATAGGCACTTTAGTATTGCCAGTGTAACCGTATAGCTTCCATCCCTCTCCTCGCCGCTACCTGGGCTTGAACCAGGAACACACCATGCAGAGCAAGGGGAACAACTACTCCAAGTCTCAGAGCGAGTGACGTTTGAAATGCTATTAGCGCGCACCCCGCTAACTAGCTAGCCATTTCACATCGGTTACACCAGCCTAATCTCGGGAGTTGATAGGCTTGAAGTCATAAACAGCGCGATGCTTGAAGCATTGCGAAGAGCTGCTGGCAAAACGCACGAAAGTGCTGTTTGAATGAATGCTTACGAGCCTGCTGGTGCCTACCATCGCTCAGTCAGACTGCTCTATCAAATCATAGACTTAATTATAACATAATAACACACAGAAATACGAGCCTTAGGTCATTAATATGGTCGAATCCGGAAACTATCGTCTCGAAAACAAGACGTTTATTCTTTCAGTGAAATACAGAACCGTTCCGTATTTTATCTAACGGGTGGCATCCATAAGTCTAAATATTCCTGTTACATTGCACAACCTTCAATGTTATGTCATAATTACGTAAAATTCTGGCAAATTAGTTCGCAATGAGCCAGGTGGCCCAAACTGTTGCATATACACTGACTCTGCGTGCAATGAATGCAAGAGAAGTGACAAAATTTCACCTGGTTAATATTGCCTGCTAACCTGGATTTCTTTTGGCTAAATATGCAGGTTTAAAAATATATACCTCTGTGTATTGATTTTAAGAAAGGCATTGATGTTTATGGTTAGGTACGCGTTGGAGCAACGACAGTCCTTTTTCGCGAATGCGCACCGCATCGATTATATGCAACGCAGGACACACTAGATAACTACACATGGTTGATGATATTACTAGTTTAACTAGTGATTATGATTGATTGATTGTTTTTTATAAGATAAGTTTAATGTTAGCTAGCAACTTACCTTGGCTTCTTACTGCATTCGCGTAACAGGTACGCTCCTCGTGAGGCAGGTGGTTAGAGCGTTGGACTAGTTAACCGTAAGGTTGCAAGATTGAATCCCTGAGCTTACAAGGTAAAAATTTGTCGTTCTGCCCCTGAACGAGGCAGTTAACCCACTGTTCCTAGGCCGTCATTGAAAATAAGAATTTGTTCTTAACTGGCTTGCCTAGTTAGATAAAGTTTTTTTTTTTTTTAACCTATTTCTGATTGTTATGAAAACTTGAAATCGGCCCTAATTAATCGGCCATTCCGATTAATCGGTCGACCTCTAGTAGGTAGCTAGTAGCTGATTCTACACACAGGCTGCTGTTGATTCCCACGTCTGTGTATGCGTAACCTAACGTAGCAGGAGTAAAATAAACGCCTGAAACTAGATCCCCCTACATACTGGTCTTGACGAGAAGAAACAAAACTGTCGGGAGGTTCTCTTCTGCACTGTTTAATGGAGGAGGAGTTAATATGGAGTAGGGATGCACTGATATTACATTTTTGTCCGATTCCGATATTTTCCTTGCCCAAAAAAACCCGATACCGATATTTGACATTTTAGCAGCCTTTTAAGCGTTCTAGTACAGTTAAATAGTTGAAACAAAGTGTCATTTGTTCAGTTAGGAACAGATTGTTTAAAAACTTGTAAATTAGAAAAATTACACATCCATGAATGTATTTAATCGCACAACAGACACATATTTTATCTGCCCCGTATTACAAAGATGGTGAAGTTGCTGGTGGCTTTTCTTACTATCCAGTCTTGACTCTGTGGAGAAACTTCAAAAATAAAATATTGGTTGAAACTAAAATGCAGTTAATCATTTTAGCTTTAACTGTTTGAAAAAAGTACTGTCTCTAGGCTGTCAACCTGCTATAAATGACACAACTTAAACTTTTCAAATGTGCTCAACTGACTTGACGAGTAAAATGAGAGAAATTTACAACACATCTCATCTTTCATTTAGAAAATAAAAAAATAAAAAACAACTGCTTTGTTTTAAATGAAATGAAAATCTTGACCTATTATACCAGCCATTGATGAACAACAGAAAAGCCACTGGGCTTAGTAAATTTTTTCCAGTGCCATTAGATGGCTGGGTTACAATATGACTGCCCATTTACAATTTTAACATTTGGGAGGTTTTTCTTCACAAAGAGGACCTGCTTGACTTTGTCACGAGAGTCTGTTTCTTTTTTCGTCTACAATGTGTGAAGCTGCACTGAAAAAGCGCTCACTGTCCACACTAGTACAGGGAGAACCAATATACTTGCGCGCAGCTTTAGCTAGGATGAGGAAATGGTGTTTGTTACTTCTCCAGTATCTAAGTGCATCTTCATTCCTGGGAATAGTAGGTTATTTGCAAATAAGGGTTGTGGACATTTTGCATTATTCTTGCATTTCCAAATGATCATTAGGCATAGATCAACATTGACAAATGTTGGCCGATGTAGTAACAGAAAATAAAAATACAACGCTTCTCTCTCTGACACACACACACACACACACACACTGACCAAAAAGTTATTTTGTTGGCATTTATGTATGGCCCCATTACCAGTAAAACATAATCAAAACCTATTTCTTTCATTTACTTGCTGTGCTGTTTCGTTGTTCAGTCGTTTCATTCTCAACCAGGATTTCATCATGCATGTCAAGCAGTGAATTTTCAGCCCTGTCTGTCCTTGGCCTCTTCTGTCGTCGGTCTTCTTCTTCGGTGTGCACGGTCACTGTCTGTTTCCATCTTGTCCAGCTGTGTGTAACATTTCACGTAAACCCTGTTTCTTGTCTGCATCGAAGTAGCGGTCCTTGTACCTAGCGTCTGCAGCAGAAAGGATACCCTCTGTCATGGCATTGAAACGTCTGCTAAACAAAACTGCCGACAGACCGTGGGGTTAACTTGCAAAAGTACTTTACTAGACACTGTGAACAAGCGATTCGGTGGAATTTGCAAGTTTTAACCCCACTGTCTGTGTCTGCAGTTTTGTTGAGCAGGCGTTTCAGTGCCATGACGGAGGGTATCACGTCTGCTGCAGACGCAGTTGAAGAGCTTATTTCTTGAGTCAGTTGTTCGAATGGCACTAGGAGTGTGCTCATGTTTTTAATGAGAGTCCACTGGTTTGTACTGATTGTTGCAGGTAACTCCTAGTCGGCTACGTACATGCCAAGCACTCGTTTTT
The DNA here is from genome assembly GCF_016432855.1 of Salvelinus namaycush. Taxonomy (NCBI): domain Eukaryota; kingdom Metazoa; phylum Chordata; class Actinopteri; order Salmoniformes; family Salmonidae; genus Salvelinus; species Salvelinus namaycush. Next base: position 23,100,170 of record NC_052338.1, on the reverse strand, counting down.
GTTCCAGCAGGCTCTCCATCATGTAAAGTACTGTTCCATCTGGTGGAAACGTCTTGCTTAAGCCTTTTCGTTTTCATTCCAAGCTGTTCCTGTATTGCTTGCAGGTGGCTGTATGCTAGCCTGTAAGCAATACAGATCATTTATTCGTTCGACATGGTGGTATCTTTTTGTGTCGGTAAAATTATTTGTGGGAAATGGAGGTGGAAACGCCCTTATGCGCAAATATTTATGTAAAACAACATCGAAGTAAATTTGGAGTCACGCGATGATATAGTATGTGGTCCTCCCACTACGACTCGGGGAAACCATGAAGTTTATTAGGCTACAGATGAAATAAGTTATGATGAACTTTGCAGGGTGGTGAAAGTGCACGGTGATGAGCTTGATGCTCCTTTCCAATAAATATTGAGGGTCTTATTCTGGTGATGATGATGATCGATGCTTGACTGCATCGATGCTTGACTGCCTGACAAATAAATAAAAATATTTTCGCTCTTATCCATAATAATCTCATCATGTAGATTAGACCAGGGGCTCGCAAACGTTTTCACTCATTCCAGCATTGGGGAACATCCCACACCCCCTTTGTACGAGTGCACACACGCCACGTTTATTTCTATGGTCACAAGCACTGTTCATGACACAAACTGTTCACACCCCTCTTGTTTCATGTTATCCAGAGCGTTGGTATCTGTCCTGCTGGCAACAATTTGTCACACTTTTTAATTTTTTTTGCTAACGTTTACTGACTGGCCATATTCAACGGGTGCTTTGAAATCTGAGTAGATACATAATTAACAATGTCAATTTGAAATGCACAACAACTATACCACTTAGCTAAGAAGGATGTGAATAATCAAGTCAATAAATGTTGGGTAGTTAGAAGATAGTTAATATACTGCCTGGCAAGTTCAATGTATAGGTAACTAGCTAACGTACCAGTAAAGTACATACTGCTGTAAAGCTATGTGGTTCGTAAGGATAGTGTAGCTAACAAATTGTCAGCCAACATAACGTGTAACGTAACTTATTTGAAAAGTTATTACTTTAATACTTTTCTCAGCATTTTCTTAACATTTGTCATAGTTAGTTAAAGCAATTAATTTGTATCCGCTCTCGTCGGACTTCGGCTGCATATTTTCTTCAAATCTGAAAAGTTATGAAGCCACGCCCATTTTATGAAGAATTGCATTATGGGCCATAAAAGGACGGAAATAGTGTCCACTGCATGTATACTTTGTATTTTGGCGAATTTAGTACGACATCCGGGAACTTTTGGCATACTAACTATATCCATACTATGACTAATAAACATACTCAATTCACATCACAAATAGTATGGTTATGCGTATTCGAACACAGCCTAAATAAAAAATGGGCTAGTTGATCTGGATATTTCTTAAAAGTTATAAATAGCTCTCTAAGGTCTGCAATGACTAACATGACAAGAGGAACTGATGCACCACCCAATGTCGAAGTTGCACCTTGTGCATTCTACTATTACAACTTTCGAGCGTAAGTTCAAAGCCGGACTGCCGCCCCACAGTTTGGGAACCACTGGACTAGACAACCCGCACAGCCTACCCACACTGTATCTGTGAACTGTTAGCTAGAGCGCAGGTGCCAAGGCCAGAGTAGGCACATTTAGCGCAACAGTTTTTATGACAAAACTATCGGTAGAGTTGCAAATGCGATGGAAACACATTGAACTTTACATTTTTATTTGGTTCTTGAAAGCTTAAGTGGAAAGTTACATTTTGTGTGCACTACTTCATTACGCACTGATTTTTATCCGGAACAAGTCCATTTGGTGGAAACATACCATGGGTGGGAAAATGCACATATTTCTAGAATATTCGCATAAATTTTGTCACTAATTGGATGGAAACCTAGCTACAGGCTCTTTCCATTTCCCCTCAACTGAAAACATCTGGTTATTGGGGACTCGGCAGATGCTAGTGTGTGTGCATGCATGTGTGTCAGTTAGGTCAAGCCAATGCTGAGCTGGAGGTTTTGGTTTGACCTTTATCAGAAGTGCAGGTGTGTATCAGTAGCTATCAGAGCAGACCATGGGGTGCTGTTCATGCACACTAGCCAGAATATTCTGTCCTCGTTAGGCTTAGGCCCCGCCTAACTCGTGGTGTTTTTTTTGGGACGTGGTTGTTATGTTGTCATGGAAAGACTGCTGCATCACCTTGAATGAGCCTGGCACGCCTGCTTGTTTTTACATTTCAGTGCAATTGATCACTGCATGTATGTGTAACGTGAAGGTCAGGGCTGTTTCCTAACCAAAATACTGTGGTGTAGGAGGTTTGCCGTTGGATTGTTTTGAGTTAATTGTTGCGGTGGTGTGAATCTACTGTGGTCTTAATCAAGATAACTGACATTGCACCACTGAGAGGGATCTATGAAATGTATTTTCTTGGATGTTTTCCCGCTTGTTATTTCTGTGGTCTTTGAATATCCCTCTCATTTTGCTTCAGGGCCTTTCCTTCAGCTGTGGTTGATCACACTTAGGTACACACCCCTAAGTGTATCAAATACCCTGACCAGGCCTAAATTCCCCTTTTCCTTCAATTGATTTGTGCATTACATGATGTAGGCTGACATTGCAAGACTAGTGTTTATGACTTGGTTTCCTTCAAGGGGAAACTGAGAATAAGGCTAGAGGATGATTTGTGAACCATTTTGATGAGGGACTCAACGACCTGCCCTGACCAACACCCCAGGGAGGCATTCAGCAATGCAGTATCATCCACTGAAAGAATGTTGTCTTCTCTCAAAGTAAGACTCGGAAATACTTGGTAACACTACCTATTTTCCAAAGACGAAAGGCCTTCTAGGAAAGGCCACTATATGACCCTCATGATTGTATAGGCCTAGCTAGCTGTGCTTAGTGAGGTGCTGACAAGCTAGAAGAAGGGCGGGCAGGCAGAGGAGGCCCACATGGAATTAGGGTGGCCAGTGTCCGTCCACTAAATAAAGCCAGGGATGATAGCCTTATAATAGTTGTCCTGTAAGCTGCCTCGTACCTTGCCACAACAACAGAGAATAGGTAATTGACATGGCAGTCAGGCTCCATGCCATCTCAGCCATGTTGTTGGCTACATAGGCCTACAACATAGAGTGGAACAGTATGGTTAGTATCCAAGATAGGTCATAGGTCCACTCTAACCCTTACAGCTGATGACTTTGCATAGCATGACCTCACACATTTGACATTGAACAGCCAAAATGCCCTGGACATGTGTTGTTTATATACTGTAACCATAGTTTTGTAAGTTTTGACATTTCATCCTGTCACCACCTCCCTATCTAGAAAAGCATGCTCTGTTATGCAAGTTACTCAAAATATGCCACTCAAAGCAGAGCATGTTGTCTTTACCAAAAAAATGTGGAGAAAGACAGCAAGTCCCAAGAATGGACCTCTGACAAATATCATAGTTGCAGTCCATTATTGGGTGTTGCTGACTTCTGCCCTCTTTTTGAAGACTTCTAGTAGCCTGTCCATTTACTCAGACAAGCACTCCATTCTCACAGTGCTCTTTGGTAGCACCGGCATACCTGCATAAATTACCAACACTTGACTTGGGAATGTGCTTCATTTTTTTTTTGTCTTACAAATGAACTGGCCTCCCTTGTTTACAGCTTAAAATGTCTGGATCGTTGACGCAGGAGTTTCTTCCACTGCTTTCTGTAAGGTAATTCCACCATTATACATCACAAGGCAGGGTTGTTGCTGCGGTTAGACCTCAAGCTGGTAAACCTGCTGATGTGGTGATCTACATAGCACATTGTGGCTGTGTGCGTGTGTGCGTGCAGAGTCTCTGCCCATGCGTGTGTTTATGGCCATATATGTGGGAGAGAGAAAGTGTGTTCAGGTGAGTGTGTGTGTGTGAGGGGGATTTGTCATACTCCCTGTTCACCAACGCCTTCTGTCCCGGCCTCACACACTCTCCCTCTGCTACAGCAGTGCTATACACACACACAATCATCATCCCTGCCACTTTGTTTAAAGTCCTACTGTATTATCAGGCTGCAGTGGGGCAGTGAGTCTCAACAAATCCATACATTTTTCTTCTGATCTGCCACTTCTCTAAGCAGGGCGGGATCTGATCTGTCTGAGCTCGAAATGAAATGGATACTGTTATGAATGATGGAATACTGTACACACAGCTACACACTGCCCTGGGATTCTCCCTTCTCAGAGCTTTGAGATACCTAGCAGTCGAGGGAATGGGACTAGGAAATAATTTAATTATTTTTAAAAGTAATATACAGTGCAATCGGAAAGTATTCAGACCCCTTGACTTTACAGCCTTATTCTAAAATGGATTAAATATTTTTTTTTACCTCAAATCTACACACAATACACCTTAATGACAAAGCAAAAACAGGTAGATGTTTGCTAATTTCTTCAGACCCTTTATACAGTACTTTTGCAGCACCTTTGCTCGCGATTACAGCCTCGAGTCTTCTTGGGTATGACGCTACAAGCTTGGTTCTTCCATTCTTCTCTGCAGATCCTCTCAAGCACTGTCAGGTTGGAATGGATAATGTTGCTGGACAGCTATTTTCAGATTTCTCCAGACATGTTCAATTCCGTGCTCTTGCTGGGCCACTCAAGGACATTCAAAGACTTGTCCCGAAGCCACTCTTGCGTTGTCTTGGATGTGTGCTTTGGGTCGTTGTCTTGTTGGAAGGTAAACCTTCTTCGCCCCAGTCTGAGGTCTCAGTTTCATCAGACCAGAGAATCTTGTTTCTCATGGTCTGAGAGTCCTTTAGGTGCCTTTTGGGAAAACTATAAAGGCCCGATTGGTGGAGTGCTGCAGAGACGGTTGTCCTTCTGGAAGGTTCCCCCACCTCCACAGAGGAACTCTGGAGCTCTGTCAGAGTGACCATCGGGTTCTTGGTCACCTCCCTGACCAAGGCCCTTCTCCCCCGATTGCTCAGTTTAGTCTGGCGGCCAGCTCTAGGATGAGTCTTGGTGGTTCCAAACTTCTTCCATTTTGAGAGTGATGGAGACCACTGTGTTCTTGGGGACCTCCAATGCTGCAGACATTTTTTGGTATACTTCCCCAGATCTGTACCTCGACACAAAGCTGTCTTGGAGCTCTAAGGAAAATTCCTTTGACCTCATGGCTTGGTTTTTGCTCAGACAAGCACTGTCAACTGTGGGACCTTATATAGACAGGTGTTTTTGCCTTTACAAATCATGTCCAATAAATGTAATTTTCCACAGGTGGACTTGTAGAAACATACTCAATGATGATCAATGAAAACAGGATGACTACTTATGTAAATAAGTATACATTTACAAACATTTCTAAACTTTTTTGGGGGGTAGATTGATGAGGGAAAAAAAGATTTAATCAATTTTAGAACAAGGCTGTAACGTAAGAAAATGTAGAAAAAGATCTGAATACTTTCCAAAAGAACTGTATATGATCAGGACTTGTATCTGTGACCTAGAGATGTGGTATGCGGTGCAGTGAGTTGTAACTGAACCTGTGACCAGGTCAACCCCCTAAGCCAACCATCTAACCTTGGTAGCTCGACAAACACAATTTAAATGGACGGTCATCCAGTCTACAAAATGGCCACCATGCAACAATAGGTCAGATGGGTCATTGCTTGGAGCAGGATCGCTGGCTCATCAGACTCCATGATGGGTGAAGCGATCAATAGGTAGGCAGACTGCACTAATCAAAGACCTCATGATGGATGAATGGATCAATATGTAGGCAGACTGTACTAATCAATGCCATTGGCGTGTATGTGAGTTCAAAGACAACGATTCAAATACAAACCGCCAATCCTGAGTAAGGTGTAATTCAGAGTCCATTGATGGCTCATTGTGACATGGCTACGCGGCTCTGAGACCACCCTCCGTGGGGGACGCACAGCCCTACTGCGCACCTCCCCAAGATTCCCAACCAGCACAGCTCCGCCTTAGCATCTTCTATTCATTTGAATGGGGTGGTGGTTGGAAAAATAGCTTGAGCCGTACTGTCACGTCCTGACCATAGTGCTTATGTGTTTTGCTTGTTTTAGTGTTGGTCAGGACGTGAGCTGGGTGGGCATTCTATGTTGTGTGTCTAGTTTGTTTGTTTCTGTGTTCAGCCTAATATGGTTCTCAATCAGAGGCAGCTGTCAATCGTTGTCCCTGATTGAGAATCATATATAGGTGGCTTGTTTTGTGTTGGGATTTTGTTGGGTGGTTGTTTCCTGTGTCAGTGTTTGTGCCACACGGGACTGTTACGGTATGTTCTTTTGTTATTTTGTATAGTGTATTGTTTTCATGTTCATTAAATCATGGAAACTTACCACGCTGCACATTGGTCCTCCGATCCTTCTCGCCTCTCCTCGTCGGAGGAGGAAGAGCTAGACTGCCGTTACACGCGCTGAGAATTCCAGAAGTTCTTAAAGCCAATGGTCCAATATTCTAAAACACTACTGTGCGGACATGTAGACCTACATTTTTGGGGACTTTTATGAGTGCTTAAGGCAGTGGTCACCAACCGATCGGTCCATCTCCAAGGCTTTCCTAGTCTTTGCTTCATGCTGTTTGCGGTATGCACACTTCATTCAGTTGTCCTGCGCACCGTGTATTCAATTTTTTTTTTTTTTTTAACTATTCTTTGCGTCTGAAAATACTAACTCTGCCTACCCGGCAGGCCCAGAGAGAAAATCAAGTTCACCTATAGGCCTACCGCTGGCCAATCCGATAGCTCAGATCACTGTGTATGCAGCTTCCACAATCCCACAGTGAAGATGATATTCGACTGTGATATTTCACAACTTTTTTAAAAACCATGACTAGAGAGACTACAGAAAATAGCTGTTTTTTTATGAGTTCATGTTTAAGATTTTATTCAGCACTGGCAACACTTTCTTCAACTGTTTTATAATCCTTAAAATGCCCTCTCCCAAACCACTCGCACTACGAAGTGAATTGATAGGCTTGCATTGTTATTACGGCTTGTCTTTCTAATATCGAGGATTATTTCACGTTCTGATCATACGACTAACAACATGAATTGGTGCATGAGTCAGAACTAATGAAGTGCGGCTTGTGTTTTGTCATCAGCTTGAAGACAGTGTCCCCTTTTTGGTCAGTCTGCAGAGGGAGGAAGAGCTGAGGGACTGTGAGAGGCAATCTCTCTCTCGCTCTCCCTCCCTCCATCTGCTGGGACTGACCATCAGATGCAGTCACCATCAGCCCAGTAAAAAAAAAAGCTAATAATTTAAATCTGACTCACAAGTAATACTATGTATTACCAGTGTGATCATATAATTCGCATTTTTAAATATCATTTTAAAAATGGTCTGAGAAGAACAACCATTGGTGGGGCAATTCAAGAATACCCAATATGCAGTGATCATGTATTGAGATGAATGTGTTTTTTTTAATTAATTTTTTAAAAGTAATATCTTTTTAAGAAAAAAAGTGATCTCAGCTCAGAAAAGGTTGGTGACCACTGGCTTAAGGCGTCACCAGTGCACACAGCCCAGCTCTCCCAGGGTGTTGTCGGTGGCGGTTATGTGCCTGCCTGGTTGGCACAAATTTAAACCTGATAGCCTGTCGCCCTCACTCAGTCAGCTGGCCTCCCAACACCACCAATGTAATCCATATCTGGGCCTCTATTTTGGTTAGCCAAGCAGTACACAGTGTATACACATTCACGTATACACACACTCACATATAGCCTACGTACTTACAATCACAAACAACATCCAGAGAGGGTGGAGTTGAGGTTAGGTCAGGTAGGCCAACAGTTGGAAGTTTACATACACTTAGGTTGGTCATTAAAACTAATTTTTCAACCACTCCACAAATTTCTTGTTAACAAACTATAGTTTTGGCAAATCGGTTAGGACATCTACTTTCTGCATGACACAAGTAATTTTCCAACAATCGTTTACAAACAGATTATTTCACTTATAATTCACTGTATCACAATTCCAGTGGGTCTGTGCCTTTTAAACAGCTTGGAAAATTCCAGAAAATGATGTCATGGCTTTAGAAGCTTCTGATAGGCTAATTAACATAATTTGAGTCAATTGGAGGTGTACCTGTGGATGTATTTCAAGGCCTACCTTTAAACTCAGTGCCTCTTTGCTTGACATCATGTGAAAATCAAAAGAAATCAGCCAAGAAATCATTCAAATTGTAGACCTCCACAAGTCTGGTTCGTCTGTAACGGCAGCCTTCCTCTTCGTCTGAAGAGGAGGTGTAGCAGGGATCGGACCAAGACGCAGCGTAGTTCGTGTTCAACATGTTAAATAAAAGACGATAACGTGAACACTACACAAATACAAAATAACACGTGGCAAAACCGAAACAGTCCTATCTGGTGCAATGAACACAAAGACAGAAGACAACCACCCACAAACCCCAACACAAAACAAGCTACCTAATGTGGCAAAGAAGGGAGTCGAGTGATAAATGGCAGATATGTGAGAGCAGAACTAATAAACGGGCTCTGCCCGATCACTAAAATGGCCACCCCGATCAGAACTACAGATCACAAAATGGCAGACTGCCAAAACTACAAGTCCCAGAAGCAAGGGGAACCCTCAGAAGGTGGAGCCGACACACAGATAAAGGGTCAAGAAAAACCAGGAAGGGGGATTGAGGAGTGGAAGGATCTATGAACCGTAGAGAAAGAGACAATAGATATTGGCTGGATTTACCGTGTATGAGCTGGACTGTTTTGGACTTACCTGTTGGCGTTTGGACCTGGACATACCGAGAACCCGATATGTGTACCGAACCCTGCTATCCTTGACCTTGCCTACGACCTGGGTGGACCATGACGGAGAAACAAACACACAGGTACTGTCCTGTTCGAAATAACTCTCATTCTGGGGTAATTTGGTGACAGTGTCCCACTTAATTTGTGACAAACACTCATAACCTTGAAGAGGTTTGCCACACTAAATATGGTTCCCAATCAGAGACAATGACTAACACCTGCCTCTGATTGAGAACCATATCAGGCCATACATAGAAACGGACAAACTAGACACACAACATAGAATGCCCACCCAGCTCACGTCCTGACCAACACTAAAACAAAGAAAACACAAAAGAACTATGGTCAGAACGTGACATCGTCCTTGGGAGCAATTTTAAAATGCCTGAAGGTACCACGTTCATCTGTACAAACAATAGTACGCAAGTATAAACACCATGGGACCACGCAGCCGTCATAACGCTCAGGAACGAGACGCGTTCTGTTTCCTAGAGATGAACGTACTTTGGTGCAAAAAGTGCAAATCAATCCCAGAACAACAGCAAAGGACCTTGTGAAGATGCTGGAAGAAACGGGTACAAAAGTATCTATATCCACAGTTAAATGAGTTCTATATCGACAACCTGAAAGGCCACTCAAAAAGGAAGAAGCCACTGCTCCAACCGCCATAAAAAAAACTACGGTTTGCAACTGCACATGGGGACAAATATCATACTTTTTGCAGAAATGTCCTCTGGTCTGATGAAACAAAAATAGAACTGTTTGGCCATAATGACCATTGTTATGTTTGGAGGGAAAAGGGGGAGGCTTGCAAGCCGAAGAACACCATCCCATCCGTGAAGCACGGGGGTGGCAGCTTCATGTTGTGGGGGTGCTTTGCTGCAGGAGGGACTGGTACACTTCACAAAATAGATGGCATCATGAGTCAGGAAAATTATGTGGATATATTGAAGCAACATCTCAAGACATCATTCAGGAAGTTAAAGCTTGGTCGCAAATGGGTCTTACAAATGGACAATGACCCCAAGCATACTTCCAAAGTTGTGGCAAAATGGCTTAAGGGCAACAAAGTCAAGGTATTGGAGTGGCCATCACAATGCCCTGACCTCATTCCTATAGAAAATGTGTGGGCAGAACTGAAAAAGCATTTGCGAGCAAGGAGGCCTACAAACCTGACTCAGTTACACCAGCTCTGTCAGGAGGAATGGGCCAAAATTCACCCAACTTATTGTGGGAAGCTTGTGGAAAGCTACCCGAAATGTTTGACCCAAGTTAAACAATTTTAAGGCAATGCCACCAAATACTAATTGAGTGTATGTAAACTAGAGGTCGACCGATTAATCGGAATGGCCGATTTAATTAGTGCCGATTTCAAGTTTTCATAACAATCGGTGATCTGCATTTTTATATTGCACTCCACGAGGAGACTGCTTGGCAGGCTGACTACCTGATGCGAGTGCAGCAAGGAGCCAAGGTAAGGTGCTAGCTAGCATTAAACGTATCTTATAAAAAAAACAATCAATCTTAACATAATCACTAGTTAACTAGACATGGTTGATGATATTACTAGTTTATCTAGCTTGTCCTGCGTTGCATATAATCGATGCGGTGCCTGTTAATTTATCATTGAATCATAGCCTACTTCGCCAAACGGGTGATTTAACAAGCGCATTTGCGAGAAAAGCGCCTTTCTTAAAATCAATACACAAGTATATATTTTTAAACCTGCATATTTAGTTAATTTTGCCTGCTAACATGAATTTCTTTTAACTAGTGAAAATAACAGAGTCCGGGTATATGCAGCAGTTTGGGCCGCCTGGCTCGTTGTGAACTGTGTGAAGACCATTTCTTCCTAACAAAGACAGCCAACTTCGCCAAACGGGGGATGATTTATCAAAAGCGCATTTGCGAAAAAAGCACAATCATTGCACGAATGTACCTAACCATAAACATCAATGCCTTTCTTAAAATCAATACACAGAATTATATATTTTTAAACCTGCATATTTAGTTAAAAGAAATTCATGGTAGCAGGCAATATTAAATGAGGGAAATTGTGTCACTTCTCTTGCGTTCATTGTACGCAGAGTCAGGGTATATGCAACAGTTTGGGCCGCCTGGCTCGTTGCGAACTAATTTGCCAGAATTTTACGTAATTATGACATAACATTGAAGGTTGTGCAATGTAACAGGAATATTTAGACTTATGGATGCATCCCGTTAGATAAAATACGGAACGGTTCCGTATTTCACTGAAATAATAAAAGTTTTATTTTTATCGAAATTATAGTTTCCGGATTTTACCATATTAATGACCTAAGGCTTGTATTTCTGTGTGTTATTATGTTATAATTAAGTCTATGATTTGATAGAGCAGTCTGACCGAGCGGAGGTAGGCAGCAGCAGCCCGTTCGTAAGCATTCATTCAAACAGCACTTTCGTGCGTTTGCCAGCAGCTGTTTATGACTTCAAGCCTATCAACTCCCGAGATTAGGCTGGTGTAACCAATGTGAAATGGCTAGCTAGATAGCGGGGTGCGCGCTAATAGCGTTTCAAACGTCACTCGCTCTGAGACTTGGAGTAGTTGTTCCCCTTGCTCTGCAAGGGCCGCGTCTTTTGTGGAGCGATGGGTAACGATGCTTCGAGGGTGGCTGTTGTCGATGTGTTCCTGGTTCGAGCCCAGGCAGGGGCGAGGACAGGGACGGAAGCTATGTCAGGAATTGTGAAAAACTGAGTTTAAATGTAGTTGACTAAGGTGTATGTCATCTTCTGACTTCAACTGTATATAGTGTCGGGTCTGTTCTAAAGACATTATCATCACACTGATCTTATTTCCCTTCCTGAGAGAACATGATGTTACAACTTCTGTTTTGTAGCTGCATGAGAACAACAGTTTATCCTTAGACTTGTTGTTTTGAGTTGGGTAACATAGACGGTTATAGTATTTCAACTTCTATGATTGCTGATGATGGGTGGCCTGACAGTGAAAGCTATCTCTTCCAGTATCCTAAAACTGAAGGTCCCTTCTCCGGACCCATTTTGTCACCCAAGACTGAGCTTGACAAAATATCACGTTTGGTCACAATTGGGGCTCTGGCTGTCATGAAATGTTGTCAGCTGGTGATTGTCAAGCAAATAACTGTCGGTCTCACGGTATTTGACTGTTAATTAACATAAGCACATTTAGCATCTTCTGGCTCCCACACGCCGCTGATGCAAACCTTTGGAACATCTACACTACCGTTCAAAAGTTTGGGGTCCTTGTTTTTGAAATATATATTTTTTTTTTAAACATCAAATTGATCAGAAATACAGCGTAGACATTGTTAATGTTGTAAATGACTATTGTAGCTGGAAATGGCAGATTTTATGGAATATCTACATAGGCGTACAGAGGCCCACTATCAGCAACCATCACTCCTGTGTTCCAATGGCACATTGTGTTAGCTAATCCAAGTTTATAATTTTAAAAGGCTAATTGATCATTAGAAAACCCTTTTGCAATTCTGTTAGCACAGCTGAAAACTGTTGTCCTGATTTAAAGAAGCAATAAAACTGGCCTTCTTTAGACTAGTTTAGTATCTGGAGCATCAGCATTTGTGTGTTCGATTACAGGTTCAAAATGGTCAGAAACAAAGACCTTCTGAAACTCGTCAGTCTATTCTTGTTCTGAGAAATGAAGGCTATTCCATTCGAGAAATTGCCAAGAAACTGTCACGACTTCCGCCGAAGTCGGCTCCTCTCCTTGTTCGGGCGGCGTTCGGCGGTCGACGTCACTGGTCTTCTAGCCATCGCCGCTCCACTTGTCCATTTGTTTTGTCTTGTTTCCCCGCACACCTGGTTTACATTCCCTAATCACACTACATATATATTCCCTCTGTTTCCCCCATGTCTTTGTGTGGAATTGTTTTGTTACATGTTACGCGCCAGGCTGGTTTTCCCCCGGGTACCGTGTTGAACTCGAGTGTGTTTAATTGTTTAACTTATGCATTATTGTGACTGTTGTCGCGCTTTGCACTTTTGCCATTTGGTTGGAGGTTTTTGACGCAGGTGCGTCCGGCTGTTGTTACTTTTGCCAATTAAAGTGTGCGCCTGATCACAACTCTCCGCTCTCCTGCACCTGACTTCTTACCAGTAGCACACAACCTGACAGAAACTGAAGATCTCGTACAACGCTGTGTGCTACTCCCTTCACAGAACAGTGCAAACTGGCTCTAACCAGAATAGAAAGAGTAGTGGTGCACAACTGAGCAAGAGGACAAGTACATTAGAGTGTCTAGTTTGAGAAACAGACGCCTCACAAGTCCTCAACTGGCAGCATCATTAATATGGTCACCATAACAGCCCTAGTCACAATGTAGTTTTGTCTTGGCCCTTTGATCTCACTAGACCTAGGCTATATAACCTTGTCATATTTCAGTCGACAGAGCCAAAAGATTTCTCATTAGCTTTTGTCTTACACAACCAAACGCTTCAGTTTTGACCTTGAGGACTCTGACCTTTCACAACTGTGAACATTGATTTGATTGGAAGCATAGTCACATTGAGTCATAAGGAATAGATATATTGAGTATCATAATTGATAGTGATGTACAGACAGTGAATCTCTTTTCAGAACGGTACGGATTATACAGTACTGATTATCTCCTCTTGGAAAAGCATTTATTTTCTATCCATGTTTGCGATGAGTGGAGTGGCATAGGTAATCCAATTTCAGCCATGTACTGCAAATAAACAACCATCAAAATAGTCCCCCTAGCTGCCCTATATGTTGAGCATGTGTGGAGGGCGAAAGCTAGTCACAGGAGGCGACAGACTGCAACTTAATCATTTGTTCCCAACCTTGAACTTTACAGGCATCTACATATCTCTTTCCTTCCCTTTATACCACTCCTTTTCTCATACCCTCACTCACTCGCTCTCTCAATCCCTTTTTGACAGACTCTCACGTGAGTATACAAAAATAATGGTCTATTTTCTTTGCGAGTATCACCTGGGTAGATAAATATGTAATTTGGTAAGGAGCAGAGGCATTCAGTGGTCAGGTTACCACAGAACGGGGCGGTTGTGAGCTAATGCTAAATGTTTCTATTGACACTCATCTGATACACTCTTAGAAAAAAAGGCTTCAAAAGGGTTCTCCGACTGTCCCCATAGGAGAACCCTTTTTGTGTCCTTGTAGAACCCTCTGTGGAAAAGGTTCTTCAAAGGGTTCTCCCGTGGGGAAATCCTAAGAACCCTTTTAGGTTCTAGATAGAATAAAAAGGTGCTAAGAGTGTTTTTTTTATTCTAAGAGTGTATTTTTATTCTAAGAGTTTTTTTATTTTTACCATTCCAAATAAAATACAATTCTATTTGTCACATGCGCCGAATACAACAGGTGGACCTTACCGTGAACAAGCCCTTTACCAACAATGCAGTATATATATATTTTTTGAAATGTATGAGAATAAACAATAAAAGTAACAAATAAGGAAGAGCAGCAGTAAAATAACAATAGCAAGTCTATATACAGGGGTACCGGTCGAGTCAATGTGGGGGGGCACTGGTTAGTCGAAGTAATTGAGGTAATATGTACATGTAGGTAGAGTTATTAAAGTGACTATGCATAGATTATAACAGAGTAGCAGCAGTATAAAGGGGGGAGGGGGGCAATGCAAATAGTCTGGGTAGCCATTTGATTAGATGTTCAGGATTCTTATGGCTTGGTGGTAGAAGCTGTTTAGAAGCCTCTTGGACCTAGACTTGGCGCTCCGGTACGGCTTGCCATGCGGTAGCAGAGAGAACAGTCTCTGACTAGGGTGGCTGGAGTCTTTGACAATTTTTAGGGCCTTCCTCTGACACCGCCTACTATATAGGTCCTGGATGGCAGGAATCTTGGCCCCAGTGACGTCCTGGGCCTTACGCACTATCCTCTGTAGTGCCTTGTGGTCGAAGGCCGAGCAGTTGCCATACGAAGCAGTGATGCAACCCGTCAGGATGCTCTCGATGGTGCAGCTGTAGAACCTTTTGAGGATCTGAGGACCCATGCCAAATCTTTTCAGTCTCCTGAAGGGGAATAGGTTTTGTTGTGCCCTCTCTGTTGGTGTGTTTGGACCATGTTAGTTTGTTGGTGATGTGGACACTAAGGAACTTGAAGCTCTCAACCTGCTCCACTACAGCCCCGTCGACCTTGCTTTGGAGAGAGAGAGAGAGCGAGAGACTCATTCCTACCATTAATGATTAATCGTAGAGCCGTAGCCTGCCTGTGTGGTTCACTGAAACCAGCCCTCCCCTGACCACACGGGTCAAATTCACAACACACTTCTGCTCACTGCCGATTGGACAGGACACGAGGGGGGAGTAACAACCCTGATCCTGCTTAGTGCAGCAAAGAAACAAAACGGTTAAACTGAACTACCCCCCCCCCAACCACACACACACACACACAGTCCCCTAGCCTCTCGTTCCCCAGCTCCCCTCCTGGTGTGGATGCAGGCAGGGTGGAGGGTGTAGTACGATGTGACTGTTATGTAACCGTCCTGTGTCAGGCAGCCGGCACACAGCAGGCAGGCTGGGAGGGCAGGTAGTAACAGGGTCTTTTTACCTGATAACACACCGACTGAGCACCTCTGTCCTGCTCTGTCCTTCAGAATGTTTATACTGAGGCCTTTTGTTTGCTTTTCTCTCATACACATACTGTTAAGCCGAGAAGAGACTAGGTTGTTATTCTGCCTGGCAACAGCTGTATTGAAAAGGACTAATAGCCTATTCCTCACATCTGCTGTTCTTCTTTGCCACTGCAGCATAGGCACTAGTGGAAATGCTACAGTGGTTGAATGTTACAGTGGGAAACTATTGGATTGCTTTACCTTTTCATGTGACTAGGTTAGCTAAATGGATACGGTATAAGTTCTTTTTTATAAGGGTTATAAATCTGAGACAGTTGAAGTACTGTTAGTGGTTAACCCACTCACATAGCAGACCACTCACATAGCAGACATCATTCAGAGAATAAAGGCAACACCAATTTCCCAAAGCTAAATAAATCCCCTTCTAACAAACTCTCTTCCTCCCAGCTTGTGTTTTTGTTATTGCATCAAATGAGGAAACTCATCCAAAGACTCATAAGATGAAAGCCTATAATGCACTACAATCTCTCTCCGGTCTCCTTCTCAGGTCTCCTCTGTATATAAATGAAAAGCACCAGAGAGAGAGAGACTGTTTAATGTTAGTGTGGGAATTGGCTAGTGGATTCTCAGATGGCGCATGCATTAAACGAGCAGTTCCAAGACTCAATCATTTATATGTAGCCTATAGACGTGTCCTTCTGAAACCATGACCCCTCCTGCAGTCACGCCTCTCAGCCTCTCGTCAGCATGTCCTCTCTCCTCTCTCTTTCTCAAAACTACTGACTGACAGGCAGTGTGAGCACTAGGCCTAACCCAGAGAGCCTCTCCGGAACATTCAGATCCCCAGTCAGTGTGCAGTGAACCCCCATGGCCCTCCAAGTCCTAACAGGTCTTGATTGACTGGTTCTGGAGCCCCTATTCTGCCCCCTTGTAACTGTCACTTACGGTATAATTTTTGATGCATCTTATGGATGCTTAGCTAGTATAGTGTTAAAATGGTGATTATTGATTAAAGCTTACAAAGGGATAAGGGGTGTAATGCTTCAGTAACCGGTCACAGAAGACCCAGTGTTTTGCCTGCATTACTTAGTTCTACATGACTATGTTGTATCAGAGGCCTTTGCTCAATCACTGCAAGCCACTGATTTTCTCACACAGACCAGTCCATCTCCTAGAATGTGTCCCAAATGGAACACTTGACCTGGGCCGGTTGGTACTATATAGAGATTAGGGTACCATTTGGGACGCACACCTGGTCTCTTGCGCATCTTTCATCAGGTAGAGAGAGCCACTGATCTCTCATGAGGAAATGGGCCCCATAGAGTGAGGATGGATAGCCTGGCCTGCAGTAGACCAGTGTTTCTCAACTCCAGTCCTCCAGTACCCCCAACAGACCATCTCCAGTCCTCCAGTATCCACAACAGACCATCTCCAGTCCTCCAGTATCCACAACAGACCATCTCCAGTCCTCCAGTATCCACAACAGACCATCTCCAGTCCTCCAGTACCCCCACAACAGACCATCTCCAGTCCTCCAGTACCCCCACAACAGACCATCTCCAGTCCTCCAGTATCCCCAACAGACCATCTCCAGTCCTCCAGTATCCCCAACAGACCATCTCCAGTCCTCCAGTATCCCCAACAGACCATCTCCAGTCCTCCAGTACCCCCCCAACAGACCAACTCCAGTCCTCCAGTACCCCCCCAACAGACCAACTCCAGTCCTCCAGTACCCCCCCAACAGACCATCTCCAGTCCTCCAGTATCCACAACAGACCATCTCCAGTATCCACAACAGACCATCTCCAGTACCCCCCAACAGACCATCTCCAGTCCTCCAGTATCCACAACAGACCATCTCCAGTACCCCCCAACAGACCATCTCCAGTCCTCCAGTATCCCCAACAGACCATCTCCAGTCTTCCAGTATCCCCAACAGACCATCTCCAGTCCTCCAGTATCCCCCAACAGACCAACTCCAGTACCCCCCAACAGACCAACTCCAGTACCCCCCAACAGACCATCTCCAGTCCTCCAGTATCCCCCAACAGACCATCTCCAGTATCCCCCAACAGACCATCTCCAGTCCCCCCCCAACAGACCATCTCCAGTCCTCCAGTACCCCCAACAGACCATCTCCAGTCCTCCAGTACCCCCAACAGACCAACTCCAGTCCTCCAGTACCCCCCAACAGACCAACTCCAGTCCTCCAGTACCCCCAACAGACCAACTCCAGTCCTCCAGTACCCCCAACAGACCAACTCCAGTCCTCCAGTACCCCCAACAGATCATCTCCAGTCCTCCAGTATCCACAACAGATCATCTCCAGTCCTCCAGTACCCCCCCCCCCCCCCCCCAACAGACCATCTCCAGTCCTCCAGTACCCCCCCAACAGATCATCTCCAGTCCTCCAGTACCCCCCCAACAGATCATCTCCAGTCCTCCAGTACCCCCCCAACAGATCATCTCCAGTCCTCCAGTACCCCCCCAACAGATCATCTCCAGTCCTCCAGTACCCCCGCAACAGACCAACTCCAGTCCTCCAGTACCCCCCAACAGACCATCTCCAGTCCTCCAGTACCCCCCAACAGACCATCTCCAGTATCCCCAACAGACCATCTCCAGTACCCCCAACAGACCATCTCCAGTCCTCCAGTATCCGCAACAGACCATCTCCAGTCCTCCAGTATCCCCAACAGACCATCTCCAGTCCTCCAGTATCCCCAACAGACCATCTCCAGTCCTCCAGTATCCACAACAGACCATCTCCAGTCCTCCAGTATCCACAACAGACCATCTCCAGTACCCCCCCAACAGACCATCTCCAGTCCTCCAGTACCCCCCAACAGACCAACTCCAGTCCTCCAGTACCCCCAACAGACCATCTCCAGTCCTCCAGTACCCCCCCCCCCCCCAACAGACCATCTCCAGTCCTCCAGTATCCCCAACAGACCAACTCCAGTCCTCCAGTATCCCCAACAGACCAACTCCAGTCCTCCAGTACCCCCAACAGACCATCTGCAGTCCTCCAGTACCCCCAACAGACCATCTCCAGTCCTCCAGTGCCCCCCAACAGACCATCTCCAGTCCTCCAGTATCCACAACAGACCATCTCCAGTATCCACAACAGACCATCTCCAGTCCTCCAGTATCCCCAACAGACCATCTCCAGTCCTCCAGTATCCCCAACAGACCATCTCCAGTCCTCCAGTATCCCCAACAGACCATCTCCAGTCCTCCAGTATCCCCAACAGACCATCTCCAGTCCTCCAGTACCCCCCCAAGAGACCATCTCCAGTTCTCCAGTATCCACAACAGACCATCTCCAGTACCCCCCCAACAGACCAACTCCAGTCCTCCAGTACCCCCCAACAGACCAACTCCAGTCCTCCAGTACCCCCCCCCCAACAGACCAACTCCAGTCCTCCAGTACCCCCCCCCCCCAACAGACCAACTCCAGTACTCCAGTACCCCCCCCCCCCCAACAGACCAACTCCAGTACTCCAGTACCCCCCCCCCCCAACAGACCATCTCCAGTCCTCCAGTATCCCCCAACAGACCATCTCCAGTCCTCCAGTATCCACAACAGACCATCTCCAGTATCCACAACAGACCATCTCCAGTCCTCCAGTATCCACAACAGACCATCTCCAGTCCTCCAGTATCCCCAACAGACCATCTCCAGTCCTCCAGTATCCCCAACAGACCATCTCCAGTCCTCCAGTATCCCCAACAGACCATCTCCAGTCCTCCAGTATCCACAACAGACCATCTCCAGTACCCCCCCAACAGACCAACTCCAGTACCCCCCCCAACAGACCAACTCCAGTCCTCCAGTACCCCCCCCCCCCCCCAACAGACCAACTCCAGTCCTCCAGTACACCCCCCAACAGACCAACAAAAACACCTGATTCAACTTGTCAAGAGCTTGATGATTAGTTGACAAGTAGAATCAGGTGAGTTTGTCTGGGGCCACAACAAAAATATGTATTGTTGGGGGGTACTGGAGGACCGGAGTTTGAAAAACACTGCAGTAGGGGATGCCAGAGATGATGAGGAAATCAGCCAGGGTAGCATGAGGAGGCCAAGGGAATCACTGTAGGGTTGAATAGCAAGGCTCACTTTTCACTTGTTTAACAGTGGTACTGTAACCCCCAAGGCAGCTGTAACCCTATAACTGTAAACATGTCCTGAAGTGTGTAATCAATGTTCTGAATGGTTCTGGGGAATGGATGACAATGTGATAAATTAGCTGATTGATTTGTCCTCTGGGGGAGCTTGTTTGAGGAGCATGGGAATGTTGGTGTCAGTCAGTGCCTTACTGGATCGATTAGGCCTAGCTCCTGGCTAGTTCAGTGAGCTGAGTGAGACGGACTAATGTTGGTAATTGCGTTTTGAAGGGATTCCTTCTCATCATTCAGCAGAAAAAAGGAAGACTAAAGAATAACACATAAAAAAGACTAACACATCTCTCATTACCATACAGCATCGCGTTAATTGAAGTTAATCAGAGTTCTTTCTTTCTCTTTTGCCTCAGGAATCTCAATATCGGCTCTCATCAGCCCCCTCCCACCCAAACCCATGTGGTCCGTTTTCTGTCTTTCAATTACTTATAAGAGTCTCACAGAAAGAGCTTTACCTGTAATAGTAGGCCTATTGTTTGTGTGGTATTATAAAGTTTCACGTGTCAAGTCTTTACAGGGTGTTGTAGTCCTGCCTCTGTAGCCTGCCGTTTCCCCGTCTTAATCTCTCGAGGGGTCCCAGCCCCAATCCTCTGAGTCATGCTAATGCCTAGCTGTTTGTTCATAGCAGAACAGCACATGCGTACACACATACACACACGAGGGGTTGTTTTTTCAAGTTCTGTTTTATTTGTCACATGCACAAGTACAGTGAAATGCTAAACTTGCAAGCCCTACCCAACTGTGCAGTAATGGCCCCTCAGGTGCTTTATTCATGCCTTGACTTAGAGGATAAAGGAGCGGAATGGAATGCCCCCGGGAGGTGTGTGAGTGAAACCTGGGCCCTCTCCCTTTACATAGGCCTAATTTACCCTGTATGCACACGTCTCTGGCCTGGGGTTGAAGCATTCCTAAGAGCCAGATTGCTATGAAGCAGAAACTAGGCCTATACATGGTCCATTTTCAAATATTTTATTCACCTCAGAGTTAAAAAAAAATATTGAGAATCTGTTTGCACCTTTTCCACAATCCGCCCAAGCTGACCCATATTCTTCTGTATTAGGCTAGTGTGGTTCAGTTTTCCACTGCCTTACTGGAAGTTTAAAAAATATTACTGTCCACACACTCTGCCGGCCGCCATTTTAATAACTGTCTCTCTGTCCCCATCTCTCTCTCTACCTTTCACTCTCTTGTTCTCTCTCTCTCTCTCTCTCTCTCTCTTGCTGGCCCTGGCTTCCCTCTGCACCCTGGGTACTGCAGAATGATCGGCCACTCGATGGGGATTCACCGAGGAGCTCTCACCTGTGTCGCCTCCTGCCCTCCGGCCCGCCGCCTGCCCTCCCTCTTCTGCACCTCCTCCACACACATCATGAAACTGGTATTAACTGAATGGCAATTGATATGGATTTTTACTGATTCCAGTAGACAGTGAAGCAACAAAAACACAAAAAGGGAGGAAAAGCCATATCTCATTTTCACACGTCCTTCTTTACACCAAATAAACCTGCCTGTGGGGTGCTGTTCTAGGCTGCCTGCACAGGCCCTCCCTGAAAACAACACCTCTCTGGAAAACACCAGGAATGTATTGTACGCTTTGAGAGATTCTTCCTCCTACCTGATTACCTCGTTTGAGGACATCGACGGCAGAGGGAGCTATACTTTGAGGACCAGCTCACATCAGGCGCCACCAAGCCACCGGTGTATGCATACAGATCCTTTTTAATTTTTTTTTATATATATATTGTTTTTCTCTGGAGCCTGAAGCGCTGTGCGTTTGGCTGTGTGCATGCCGAAGAAGAAGAAAATGGCTCCCCAGAACTCTGAGGCAGATGCTATGCAAGTGCAGGGGGTGATGGTGGTCCCTACTGCTAAGAAAACCACCACAGGCTCTGCTGCCACAGGGGATAGAGGAGGAGGAGGTGGAGAAGGTGTGGTGCTGGAGTCATGCCAGGAGGAGTCGGTGAGCGAGGGGTCTATAGACCGGATCCCCCTGCAGCAGTGGGTGATGCATGGAGCCGTCATGTTCGGACGAGAGTTCTGCTACGCCATGGAAACGGCCTTGGTTACGCCTGTACTGCTGCAAATAGGTGAGAGAGATATGAGACGGCACTGTGCAGAAGCATGAACATTGTACACATATAAACACCTGCACGCACACACACAGAATCCAGAATTATAGGGACGACCCGCGTGACAGGTAGGTGAATTCCCATACTGTACACATGCTGTTGAAGCTGTAAAGACAGCACATCCCAACCATCGTAAACACTGGATAACAATTCAAGGCATGTTGTCATCATTCCTGCTCCCTTCCTGTGTCCCTGTCACATTCACAGCCCTAATAACAGGCCTGCCTAGGAAAGAGAAGGCTGAGGTTAGGGCTGTGGTGAACATGACATTTTGTCAGCCGGTTATTGTCATGCAAAAGGCTGCCGGTCTCGCAGTAATTGACCGTTAATTAACATAAACGCGTTTAGCGTTTATGCTCGCCTTTGGAACATCTACATTTAAAAAAGTCTAATAAATCAATTGAATATAAACCATCACACTAAATCCATTATTTATTTTAGTCAGGTCTAAAGAAACATGATATGAAGAAAAAAAAATTCAGATGAACAGAATATGAGTTGGCTTACTGTATGTTATCTGGCTAGGCTCCATGCCATAGGCTGTAGTCTTGTTCATTTTAGCAGACAGGATATGCTTCTAAGTCCCATTACATTGTTTTATATTATATGATTTTACAGTGACAAGAATATAATTGTACTTAGCTGAATAAAATAGAAAGGATAGTTTTCCCATTGAGGAACGAGGACAAATATCAAGTGGTTATGTTGAGCATAAAAGTGTTCATTTGAAACATGTCCTATATGCTAGATTGAGTTATTTGGCAACATTAGTTGTGAATGATACAAACCTTAGAATGTCTTAGAAATCAAAACATATATGGGCTGCATGATGCGACTAGAGGCTGTAATGATTTGAGAAAGTTGCAAAGCTCGCACTCTGTTCCTTGCCTCAGGCTGCATAGCTGTTCTCTCCTCAAGTCATCATATTTTCACCCATCGTAGTATTCTCAATTTAATCTGGTCTTTACTAATATGTAAAATGTGTTTCGATTTAGAATTGCCTATTATCAAATGGGCAGGAACATGGGCAGGGGAAAAAGACATGTCATCTGTTTTCACTCGAATAGCGAACGGAGGCTGCGCGCTTTCCCGCCGGTACGTTTTTCAATGATGCCTGGTAGGCTACTTCGGTTATATAGCAGAGCTGTGCTTAATATGAGCAGCTGAGAAATACATATAAGAACACTTATTTCGGTCTATGTATTGTGTAACGGCACAATCAATTTTAATTTAGGGTATTTTTCGGGTTTGGGCTCATAAGCCTATACGTATTCATTAGCTCTAATATGAGTATGGGTGTTTTGGATTAATCATCCCCTTAGAATGCGCTGTCTGTTTCGTTGTTAGGCTTTGAAAAAACATCCACAACGACCATGTTTTACAACCTGCTGTCTTCAAATTGATCACCAGAGTCAGGTGTTTATAAAAAAATAAAAAAAAGCACTATTCTGTTTTGATGTGATTTTTGATTGTATTTGCATTTTCTGTCAGAGTGGTTAGAGGGACAATAGACCCCTGAGTACCAGGCCATCAGGACCTGATGGTCATTAGCAAGTTAGGTACTACCAAAGCATGTCCATACTACCAAAGCATGTCCAGAGGGCATAAAAGGATATTAGTGACTCACCGGTCACATGGCATTTTACTGCAGCCATGACTCATGACTGTTGGTGTGGTGGTAATATGGTCACCGCAACAGCCCTAGCTGAGGTCCTTTTACAGCTGATTAGACTTTCAGATTAGATGCTATCAGTGCTGTAAACAGTATATCATAATGTTTGACTGGCCAAGGGGCATCGGTTTGGGCAGCAGTGTATAGACACTGGATGTGTGATTTAGCAGAGGATTAGAATAACCACGTGGGGGGATGCAGTGATACACCAGTGATCTTCTTGACTAATGACAGTGAGCTACAGCTGTAGATAAAAGAGATCTCCAAATGATAAATACTTTTTCAGATCTAGTGAGGGGGAGGGTCTGTGTTTCCATTCGTCCAGCTGATACATTATTAATGTCATTGAGTCTATACAGATAAAATAAATAATCTGTGATTGACGCCACTCAGTTGACGAAACAAGCCTACTTCTTGGGACCTAACCGTGTCGGTGTGTTAGTTGTTGTGGTGTTTAAGTATCGTGCGTTCTACTTAATTCAGTATTTTCAATTGCAAGCATGAAGTAAATGTAAAGGAAATCAAACCATGTTATTATCAAGTGTAAGAACATCAGGCAAGTGTGGAGAAGGCAGAGGCCCCCTCTGAGCTGTATTCCATCATGGCTGATGCCAGTGTTGATGCCAGTGTTTTGAAGGTGTAACTAGCTGGCTGTTCTGTCCTCTACTCTAAGCTCGCTGTTACGTCTGCTTGGGGATTACAGCTCTCTGCAACACCACAATCCTTCCTGTCCGTAGCCTCAGAAAGATGATCTACCTACCTCACAGGAGGGGTGTGAAGGAAGAGATGAAGAGAGATATAAAGGGCGAGGCGGGAGAGAGAGAGGGCTCAGCATTCTCTGGCCCGAGCTCTGACTGGGCGCTAACCTTGTTTACAACTCTAACAAAGTCACATCTCCAGCAATCCTGGAGCCGTATGTGTTCCCTGGCAGCCGCTCTCACGCTACGTCTCAAATGGCACCCTATTTCCTATATAAGGCACTACCTTTTACCAGACCTCCTCACTCAGACATACTGCGTTTCAATGATGGTGTGGAAAAGTGACATATTATTCTGGGTTACGTAAGTCAGCCATGGTACTGGAGCTGAGTCCAGTCCAGGGAAACACCCCTGTCTAAGTGAATTAGTGTTTGACTTGAGTAATGTCTGGTAGTGTTCATCATAGGGTGAGACGATGCCTTGTCGTCCATCATTACGATCTGTTAAAATGTCCCTTCATTCTCTCTTGTAGAGTATGCAGTCAGACAATATCACACTGGTTGATGTGTTTTTTTTTGGGGGGGGGGGGGTTGGCCACATGACAACCCAATATCCTACCCTTGTTTAGATTCAATAAATTCCATTGTACATTATCAGGGTGCATCCCAAATGGCACCCTATTCCCTATGTAGTGCCTAATATAGTACACTACTTTTGACCAGACCCCTATGGGTGTCATTTAAGATGCAGACTCCGTTACTCTTCTCCATAGTAATATGCAGACATAGGCCACTAGTCCAACTAGATGGGCCCCCCCCCAGGGAATAACCTAGGTGCCCGACTACCCTGTCCCCTGCATTCTGACCATCAGTTTCCTCACATCGTTTTGAGAAACACAGAGGAGTTGTATTGTTGTTGATGTGGAGGTCAGGATGGCCTCCTGATGTAACTCCTGTGTATCTGCACCTCACCTGGTTCAGCCATCAACAGGCAGGTCTCATAGGTGATGTTGACACAACCCACTGTAGTGAAGGGAAATGGGATATTCCACTAGACGGTTCAAATACACTTATTCATATGTCAACAAACATCACTGTAGGATGGTGAGAGTCAGATTCAATTGAACTGATACAATTTAAGACACCTCAATTCCTTAGTCTCTGTTAGTTTTGATTGCTGTTCAGCATTCTAATAATGTCACTGTTTGATTGAGGTCTCGCTTTAGTACCTTTTTTTTCACTGATGGTTCTACATCAGCCTTAAAGTATGGGTCGCAACGTGTGAGTAAATGTATAATTATTTAATTGATTACTGTAATAGATTTGGCTAAGTGTAACTGCTCTCACTGTTCAGTGCGCTCTCTTAGCAGCAGCAGTTTCACACAGCTGTTTGGCAGTGTGCTTCGCAGTTTACAGGATCTTTTTTCCCCGTCAGTTTTCTTGAAGATCATTCTGCGACCCACACGATGCAGCGCTGTCGTTCAGCAGCAGATGATGCGCTGTCAGCCACTGACTTGTCATTCCCACTCGCCATCACTCACCACTGTCATCAAATGGACTCAAGCTAGCCACAGTTCTGACTGAGCTCAATCGTCATGAAACGCAAATACAGCAATGAGTTTCTCTCTCTTGGTTTCATACTAACTTTGAGAAATAACAAGGGGCACCCACAATGTGTTTTGTGCGGGGAAGTGCTTAGTAATGAGTTTCTCAAAACTAACAAATTAATATAACGACAGGTCCTGACCAAAAATCCCCAGCATGATGGTAAACCCAGGGAGTTCTTTCAGAACAAGGCAGAATGCTTCAGGAAGCAATGTTTCGACAGTGGAAAAGTCAGCTAGCAAGGCATTTTTGTCATTTTATAACAGGTGATGATAAGCAGAAATAAGGGAGTACTATCTCATAGTAGTAGATGTGAGTTTATCTTTCAAACAATCCCCTGGCCTTGTACACAGCTAATAGCTAATGTTAGCCAAAGCAAGCTAGCTAGCTACTGATAGTGTAATAGTAAATACAGATGAAGATGAACAATGATCAGGCCTGCTGTGCATCTTACTGTATAAATTATTGTTGAAAGAAAGTCTAGGTTGGAACTGTTGCTGTTAAAATACAAGTAATCAATTTTTATTCTGAACTGGAATAAACTGATTGAAGCAAGATGCTTTTTTTAATTTTTAATTTTTTAATTTTTTATAAATGTATCCCATTTTCTCCCCAATTTTCGTGGTATCCAATCGCTAGTAATTACTATCTTGTCTCATCGCTACAACTCCCGTACGGGCTCGGGAGAGACAAAGGTCGAAAGCCATGCGTCCTCCGAAGCACAACCCAACCAAGCCGCACTGCTTCTTAACACAGCGCGCCTCCAACCCGGAAGCCAGCCGCACCAATGTGTCGGAGGAAACACCGTGTACCTGGCCCCCTTGGTTAGCGCGCACTGCGCCCGGCCCACCACAGGAGTCGCTGGAGCGCGATGAGACAAGGATATCCCTACCGGCCAAACCCTCCCTAACCCGGACGACGCTATGCCAATTGTGCGTCGCCCCACGGACCTCCCGGTCGCGGCCGGCTGCGACAGAGCCTGGGCGCGAACCCAGAGACTCTGATGGCGCAGTTAGCACTGCGATGCAGTGCCCTAGACCACTGCGCCACCCGGGAGGCCCAGCAAGATGCTTTTTGAGGCAAACACACTCACACAGTTCTGGGTTGTTCATCTACAGCAGGAAGTGGTCTCCTGCCTGTCTGAGAAAGCAGTAGATGTTCTGGTCCAGTTTGTCACCACATACCTATGCAAGTCAGGGTTCTCAACTCTGACATACTTAAAAAAACAAGTACAGAAACAGTTTCAATGCTGAGTATGACCTCAGTGTTGCACTGTTAAAAACCCAGAATAGACATTCTTGTTGAAATATTCAACCTGTGTGATTTGATCAATCAGTTTATTCCAGTTCAGAATAAACTAATATTTACTGTATTTTAACAGCAACAGTTCCAACCTAGACTTGTTTTTAACAATAGTTTCTACAGTAAGATGTACAGTAGGCCTGAATTTTTCATCTGTACTGTTCTATCAAACTCTGTGTGTGTGTTCTGTTATACATCTGTGTGATGTGATCAATCAGTTTATTCTAGTTCAGAATGAAATGTATTTATTGTATTTTAACAGCAACAGTTCCATCCTAAACCGATATGTAAGAGTGTTTTTAATGGGGAAAAATGAACATGAATAGCTGTTTATATGGGTATTTAATTGTTATTCGTTTTAGCCTATATTTCATTTGTTTTAGCCATAAATGTAAGTGAGGACTTGGTGGACTGTATATTCTTTAGGTTAGGGTCTACTTTGTGTTCTCTCCCATGTGCTGGTACGGGCACAGATGACACACAGGTAGGATTCCAGTTGAGGTGTTTAATAATGCTGAAGATGCACAGAACAGTGTATGTAGTATGGATGGGCTAAGGCACTTAGTGGTCTGGCAAATATTAACAAGGACGTGCACTGGCCTTGGCTAACAATGAAAGTTAGCTGGTGGGAAAACACAAGGATGACTGGAACTTTCTCTCACTTCACTTCTCTCCAGCTGATCTTCTACTCTGAGCTGGAGATCACCCAGAATGCTCCACTTCACCAGTGGGCAGAGCTACAGCTCTGATATGTTGAACTAACATTACTGATATGATTAACTACAAATACTAAACAGCCTTTTGTACAATAAGGGCAATGAAATGTACCAATATTTACGCATAGTTGCATATTTTCATAAGCTTGGCTCCCAGGAAAACACAGAACTTCTCATTTACAGTGGGGAGAACAAGTATTTGAAACACTGCCGATTTTGCAGGTTTTCATACTTACAAAGCATGTAGAGGTCTGTAATTTTTATCATAGGTACACTTCAACTGTGAGAGACGGAATCTAAAAAAAATCCAGAAATCCAAAAAATCCAAAAATCCAGAAAATCACATTGTATGATTTTTAAGTAATTAAGTAGCATTTTATTGCATGACATAAGTATTTGATACATCAGAAAAGCAGAACTTAATATTTGGTACAGAAACCTTTGTTTGCAATTACAGAGATCATACGTTTCCTGTAGTTCTTGACCAGGTTTGCACACACTGCAGCAGGGATTTTGGCCCACTCCTCCATACAGACCTTCTCCAGATCCTTCAGGTTTCGGGGCTGTCGCTGGGCAATACAGACTTTCAGCTCCCTCCAAAGATTTTCTATTGGGTTCAGGACTGGCTAGGCCACTCCAGGACCTTGAGATGCTTCTTACGGAGCCACTCCTTAGTTGCCCTGGCTATGTGTTTCGAGTCGTTGTCATGCTGGAAGACCCAGCCACGACCCATCTTCAATGCTCTTACTGAGGGAAGGAGGTTGTTGGCCAAGATCTCGCGATACATGGCCCCATCCATCCTCCCCTCAATACGGTGCAGTCGTCCTGTCCCCTTTGCAGAAAAGCATCCCCAAAGAATGATGTTTCCACCTCCATGCTTCACGGTTGGGATGGTGTTCTTGGGGTTGTACTCATCCTTCTTCTTCCTCCAAACACGGCGAGTGGAGTTTAGACCAAAAATATCTATTTTTGTCTCATCAGACCACATGACCGTCTCCCATTCCTCCTCTGGATCATCCAGATGGTCATTGGCAAACTTCTGACGGGCCTGGACATGCGCTGGCTTGAGCAGGGGGACCTTGCGTGCGCTGCAGGATTTTAATCCATGACGGCGTAGTGTGTTACTAATGGTTTTCTTTGAGACTGTGGTCCCAGCTCTCTTCAGGTCATTGACCAGGTCCTGCCGTGTAGTTCTGGGCTGATCCCTCACCTTCCTCATGATCATTGATGCCCCACGAGGTGAGATCTTGCATGGAGCCCCAGACCGAGGGTGATTGACCGTCATCTTGAACTTCTTACATTTTCTAATAATTGCGCCAACAGTTGTTGCCTTCTCACCAAGCTGCTTGCCTATTGTCCTGTAGCCCATCCCAGCCTTGTGCAGGTCTACAATTTTATCCCTGATGTCCTTACACAGCTCTCTGGTCTTGGCCATTGTGGAGAGGTTGGAGTCTGTTTGAGTGTGTGGACAGGTGTCTTTTATACAGGTAACGAGTTCAAACAGGTGCAGTTAATACAGGTAATGAGTGGAGAACAGAAGGGCTTCTTAATTAAAGAAAAACGAACAGGTCTGTGAGAGCCGGAATTCTTACTGGTTGGTAGGTGATCAAATACTTATGTCATGCAATAAAATGCAAATGAATTACTTAAAAATCATACAATGTGATTTTCTGGATTTTTGTTTTAGATTCCGTCTCTCACAGTTGAAATGTACCTATGATAAAAATGACAGACCTCTACATGCTTTGTAAGTAGGAAAACCTGCAAAATCGTCAGTGTATCAAATACTTGTTCTCCCCACTGTAGGTCCCAGGCTGAAAAAGTTTAAGAACCCTTGTTCTACATGGATCCCAAATGTTTCTACGTGGAACCAAAAGGGTTATCCTGTGGGGAAAGCCAAATAACCTTTTTGGAACCCTTTTTTCTAAGAGTGTCATAACAGTGTCATGGATCTTTAAGTGTAATTTATGGTGAGTCAGGCTGTGTATGTTATGTCAGTCTGGTCGGTCTAATCTGTCAGTTTGTCTGTCTAGTCTGGACCAGAGGACCTTTCCTGTCAGGACCTTCATGCCATTTCAGAGACATTATAGCACTCAGAGCAAGGGAGGGAGGGAGGGGGGAAAGAAGAGAGGGGGATAGTGATAACAAGAGGTAGGAAGAAGGGGAGAGGGAGGGTAGGACGCACGCAAGGTTTATGGAACAAATCAACATTTTTGAAATGTATGCCCAGGCTGTTGATTTCCTCAGTACGCAAAGGTGTGTGGTTGTGTTTCTGCCCCTTTCCCACAGTCCCCCACCCTTTGTAGTCCCTAAACACAGGGAACTACCTCAGCAAAGATGTCTGGGGATGTTGGAATAATACTCTAATTAACATTGTTGGGAATTTAGTTTTTTTAGCTTCTAAAAGGTACAGAATTAAAAAGGAAAATGGCAGTTCCACTGCTTCGTAATGTTGGTAATACCGTTGATAAGTGTTTGTGGTCTGAGTCTCCTGTGAATGTTTGTCTGGCAACTCAACAGAGCTGCGGCTTTTCCCAACAGGAACCTTCTCATGGCTCCTAAACGTGGGAACAGGACAATGACAGGAGAATAATAACCCTGTTTCAGGGCTTTTCACTATTTTTTTCCTTCTATTTTTTACCACATTCATTGTTTTATTATTTTCTTCACAGAAGGTTAATGACCACAATGTGACATTTGTTTATATGAATAAGCCTAGCTCACAACATCTGAACCAGACAATATATGAGAACTACACAGTACATGAGAATATAGCTAGTATTACAGTCTACCTGAATAAGCCCTTGAGCTAATAACATTGTACCAGCACCAGACAATGTATGGAAATAGAAGTATTAACATTAGTCTATAAATCGAAGCTACTTTATAATCTACATACATACATACACCAAGTGTACAAAACATTAAGATCACTGCTGTTTCCATGATAGACTGACCAGGTGAAAGCTATGATCCCTTATTGACGTCACTTCTTAAATCCACTTCAATCAGTCTAGATGAAGGGAAGGAGACCGGTTAAAGAAGGATTTTTAAGCCTTGACAATTGAGACATGGATTGTCTGTGTGCCATTCAGAGGGTGAATGGGCAAGACAAAATATTTAAGTGCCTTTGAACAGGGTTTGGTAGTAGGTGCCAGGCGCACTGGTTTGTGTCAAACTGCAACGCTGCTGGGTTTTTCATGCTCAACAGTTTCCCGTGTGTATCAATAAATGTCCACCACCCAAAAGACATCCAGCCAATTTGACACAACTATGAGAATCATTGGAGTCAAAATGGGCCCATCATCCCAGTGGAACGCTTTTGACTCCTTGTAGAGTCCATGCCCTGACAAATTGAGGCTGTTCTGAGGATTATATGGGGTGCAACACAATATTAGAAAGGTGTTCCTAATGTTTTGTACACTCAACGTGTATTAATAATACCAGTATACATGACATCCGTCCTAAATTTAATCTTGTCCTGTTATATAAAAGAATGGCTTAAGGTTATGGATTTGCGCTCTAATCTGCATGAAGCCAGGCTTGCTTGACAGGATGTTGGGATGCTGAGTGTTAGTTTAGATGGATCAAGATTATGTGACTTAAAGATGCACTATGCCGAAATGGCTCCGCAATTTCCTGGTTGCTAAAATACTAATTGCCTAATTTCAGTTTGTGACATAACAAGCAAGTATAGTGTAGAGAATCATTGTACCATCTAAACCACTGTGACATATATATTATCCGTAAGCAAAAAATATTGTGTTTTCAGCTGTTTGAAACTGGTGTACAAAACCGAAGGTAAAAGACGCAAAAACTAAATTTAAGAACGGGAAGCATAGAAATTGTGCATATAGAACAGATCTACCTACCACTTAGATGTGCCTTCAATGAGAATGACAGATCTACAGTATAACACACATTTCTATGTGAATTTGGTTGGGTCGCCCAGAAAGTTATGCCTAGTTTCCTGAATTGGGTCACATATGTATGTCGCAAGTCATGACTTCACAGGAGAGCCATTTGAAGGTAAAAAAAATGTTGGGATCAAAATGCGATTTTTGGCAGAAATGCCTTCTCGAACATGTGAACTTTCATGTGCCTTAATGACAAACTTGTATGCCATCTGTAAATACGAATTTAAAAAATGTAAAATTACAAACCTTGTTGGTTAAGCCACAGAAAGTCAGCAACCTTCCCACTAGCCATGATTGGCTGAGATAATGAGTGGGCTGGACATACCGAGAGATGAGTTCAGCTTGGTCTGCTATATAGAAGGTGTCTGTCTATTTGAGCTCGTCAGTCTGTGTTGGTTATCCTGTCGAGCGCGGCTTTTAAAAAAATGTATTGTGTAGTAGAGCTGCAAAATTGCTGCTCTCCACTTTCTGGAGGATCAGTGGAATTAGAGTATGATAGCTAAAGAGATGGAGAAAACGCCTGTCTCCGGATTATATCTTCAAAGGGCAACCGTGGTATGGCATTCCTGACAGGGAGACGCGTCCATCATACATGTTGATAGTCTAGTGTTGACTAGCTACATTTTCAGATATTACACGTTTCAAATTTTGACAAAGTGGTTTCATTTCAAGCTAAAGTGTACTGTTAGCTAGCTAACGTTAGCTGCCTGGCTCCCTAGCTGATGTTGTTATTTGTATCCCAGAGCCATTTGCTTTTCTAGTTAGAGCCTAATGTTAGCTAGCTAAAGTTGAACCTGATTGGTTAGCTCCCAGCACTGTGGCACTGTTCATTAACTAGCTAACGTTAGCTGGCTGGCTCGTTAGCTAACGTGACATGTGTACAACACCCATTTGAATATGGCCGGTGGCAGTAAACGTTTGCAAAAAATCGTAATGAAATTGTTGCAGCAGAGCTGGTTAGGCTGTTTTCTTGTTATCTATAGGTAAACAAATCATCGCTCCGAGAGAGCAAACCGAGATGGGTGGGGGTAAAGTTTAAGAGGGTGTGAACGATGCTGAATGGGTGTAGACAAAGAAGAGCTCTTCACTAGATACCAAAACATTCAAAGACCATTTTCTCAAAAGTGAGTTTACAAGTTGATCAACTTTCAAAGAAGAATTACTTTCCCATTGTTCCTCAAATGCAGTGTATGATATACCATTTTGTAGCTCTGAATCTCTACTTTTATCCAATGTAAAAAAACACAATTTCAAATGTTGCTACATAAAACCGAATCCAGGTGGTGAGGCACAAATTGCAGCTTTCAGTGTTAACACAGGGAGGAAGCGGTTCTTAGTCCAAAACAGGTGACGAGGACTGTGTCCTAAATGTCACTCTATTCCCTTTATAGTGCAATACATTTGACAAGAGCAAAATAAAAAAAATATTGTGCACTACAGGGAATAGGGTTACATTTGGGATGCATCCTGGGTTGTTCAGACGAAATCCAATACAACTTTCTTCCTTTTCCAATCCCAGTTTTTCCTGCAGGCAAAGCTGGGTTGAGATGATGTCATGACAACCAATTTTGCCTTGTGCCTTGGGTTAAGATTGAAACGAAAACATACAACAATCATTTAAACGTACATTTTCAGCACATGCATGGAGTGTTTCAAACGTATCCGGAAAAACGGTCCAATGTTTTTTGTCTTGACCTAATATGAAGTATACAGTCCATATCAATGAATTAGTCAGGATCTCTGTTATCTGATAGAATGGGTTTTAATTCATCAGTGTTCTCTGTCTCACAGTTTGTACTATGTCATAACGAGTGGTGGGCCATATGTCGTTGTTGGACAGGTGTTTGTTGCCTAAGAGGCATCCAGACTAGCTATTTATAATGGGTGCTTCGATATCTGCTATATGTCCATGCACCTCTCTATGGAACCCAGCACTAGGGAATTGCTCTGTTTACGTCTGAACTCTCCCTCCGCAGTGCCATGAAATGGTGTCGGTGTGAGTGTGTGAGCAGTCCATAAAACAGCAGGCATTTTAGATTGCCAGCATGAACTCCGTGGACAGTCAAACGTGCCTATTTATAGGTTTTTATTATTGCGTAATGGCTGCAGCAGAACTTGTGATTTATTAATACAACCATCATGCTGCATAGTATGCAAAAAGCAAACTAGTGTATACTTCAATTGAGGCAGAATATTTGATATACCCCAACAACAAAAAAACAGCACATTTGTAGGACAGCCTGTCATGTAGGCTGTGTGTCTGTGATATTTTCCACATCCAGTGTGAAATGAGTACTTCGCAGGTTTTTCGTCTGCCCCTTGAATGAACAGTAGGCATATCGTATGATCGGTTATAACACCACGCCATTGGCTAATCCCTGGTATCCCTGCCCTATGGCATGTTGTCCAGAAATGCCAACTATTTGCAATGGCAGCAAGGAGGCTTCTATGTTTCCATCCGTGTTTACCTCCCTATGCTGAATAAGAAGAATCACCACAAAGAGATGGAGACTGGGAGGTTTGCTAGGTATGGTGGGAATGTGTGAGCTGGCACATTTTTTTTCACCCCCTCCCCTGTTTTTCTCTGCAGAAGAATTTTTGGGGGTGAGGTCACTGACAAACCCCAAACTCTCAGCTGAGGGGGGGTGGGGGGACAGGTGCCGTTTCTAATGAGGCCGGAATTTGTGGAATTGCAAGGCCATGTTGTTGTGGTTCTATGTCAATATAGTTTCCACCAGTTTTCTTTCCACAATCCCCATCCAACATTCCTGCATACCATGCAGATCGAATTCTGGGAGAGAATTAGGCAGTGGTGTAAAGTACTTTTAAAGTATTTTTACTTAAGTCGTTTTTTGGGGTATCTGTACATTACTTTACTATTTATATTTTTTACTACTTTTGCTTCACTACATTCCTAAAGAAAAGTATGTACTTTTTACTCCATACATTTTCCCTGACACCCAAAGTACTCGTTACATTTTGAATGCTCAGCAGGACAGGAAAATGGTCCAATTCACACTTATCAAGAGAACATCCCTGGTCATCCCTACTACCTCTGATCTGACGGACTCACTGAACACACATGCTTCATTTTTAATGATATTTGAGTGTTGGTGTTTACCCCTGGCTATCCGTAAATAAAAAAACAAGAAAATGGTGCCGTCAGGTTTGCTTAATATAAGGAATTTGAAATGATTAATCTTTTGATACTGAAGTATATTTAACACAAAATACTTTTAGACTTTTACTTAAGTAGAATTTTACTGGGTGACTTTTACTTGAGTCTTTTTCTATTAAGGTATCTTCACTTTTACTCAAGTATGACAATTGGGTACTTTTTCCACCACTGGAATTAGGTTCGTTGGACATAGTTAGTTGGACATTGAATTCTAGGAAAAATAATTAGTTGGATGTTGGACACAGTGTTGGGGAGTAGTGAACTACGTGTAGTGCAACTAGTAATTAAACTACATTTTGCAGTAGCTTGGTCATAGTTGAACTAAATTCAAATCTAGGTAGTGTTTCCACTAGTTATAACTTTTTTGCCATCTGGTGGTGTATCTAACTACTGGAACTACACTCTACGGCAGGTAGCCTAGTGGTTAGAACGTTGGGCCAGTAACCGAAAGGTTAATGGATTGAATCCCCGAGCTGACAAGGTAAAATCTGTCGTTCTGCCCCTGAGCAAGGCAGTTAACCCACTGTTCTCTGGGTGCCGAAGACGTGGATGTCGATTAAGGCAGTCCCCCGCACCTCTCTGATTCAGAGGGGTTGGGTTAAATGCGGAAGACACATTTCAGTTGAATAAATTCAGTTGGACAACTGACTAGGTATCCCCCTTTACTACTTTTTTAGCAAAAATAATTTTTTAAATATGGGTGAAATAGACCATTTCCCTTCTTTTTCAGGATCAGATGAGCCTTGTTTTTATTAATAGGCTAAATTACACATTTTAATCAAATTAAATCAAATTGTATTGGTCACATACACATGGTTAGCAGATGTTAATGCGAGTGTAGCGAAATGCTTGTGCTTTTGCGTCTAGTAACGCCTGACCCAGAGTGATCTTGCTTCTAGTAACGCCTGACCCCAGAGTGATCTTGCTTCTAGTAACGCCTGACCCCAGGGTGATCTTGCTTCTAGTAACGCCTGACCCCAGGGTGATCTTGCTTCTAGTAACGCCTGACCCCAGAGTGATCTTGCTTCTAGTAACGCCTGACCCCAGAGTGATCTTGCTTCTAGTAACGCCTGACCCCAGAGTGATCTTGCTTCTAGTAACGCCTGACCCCAGAGTGATCTTGCTTCTAGTAACGCCTGACCCCAGAGTGATCTTGCTTCTAGTAACGCCTGACCCCAGAGGGATCTTGCTTCTAGTAACGCCTGACCCCAGAGGGATCTTGCTTCTAGTAACGCCTGACCCCAGAGTGATCTTGCAATGTGTAGTCTATGATATTTCACATTTTTGATATGACAAGAAACTTCTTCTAGTGTGAAGTGTTTGGTAAACTATGATTTCAGAGTAGCTTCCACAACACTGGTTGGACATTGTACCAGTGAGTGTAGTATAGCCTAGATGACCAATATGTTTTCAGATGATCTCGCTGAACAATACATACCGTATGTCCAATGTACAATCTCAGCAAAGTCATGGTAGCCACAGACCAAATAAACCGTATGCAATGGCAATAGATCTCAGAAATCTATACTGCTATGCTATACACACACACTCTCTCTCACACTCACACACACACACACACACACACCACATACAGCCCCCCCAGGGCATCCATTACTGCCAGCTCTCTGCCCCCCTCTGTCAATGCATGCAGTGTCTAAAAGGTTAAGATCCTTTTCCATTAGGGTACTCTGTGGATAAATGAAATGAGGTAATGGTATCTATGGCATCTATCTATGGGTAGACTAGATAGTGGGCCTTTTGTCTGCTTGCCTTTCCCTCTCCCAGTTAGTTAGACAGCAAGGAGAGATTGTGTCATTTCTCTAACTGCTGTTCTCTCTCTGTGCAGCTCAGGCAAAGCGAGGGAGGGTTTGGGCTAGACTCATCTCATCACCTTCAGATCAGTCCTGTCACTTGCTTTAGTTCATATTAAGAGACCTATTCATTTAGGGTTTGTATTATTTCAGTATAGCCATCGTCATCTCTCTCCAAACCTTGAACCATCTGTGTCTACAAAAGCAGGAAACCCCCACACTGTGACCCATTTCGTTCCAGGAGCCCGTTGAGAACAGCTCGTTGGGTTCAGCCCGTTGGGATCCTAAATTGTCTGAATGGGATTTAATAGACAATGTGTAATGAGGAGTAGTGTGTGGACGATCATGGCTCTGCAGGGTTGTTGTGTTGGCGCAGAACGTTGCTACTGCTGTGGTTTACTGCCAGTTGTAAAAAAAAACGACAGTGTACTATAAGAAATGTATCAATTTTATTTAAATCTTGAGATAAAACAAAAACAAAAAAACAATGTTAATAATCTGACTTTGTGTTAGTCACCCATGTCTTTGTGCTGTGTGGTTGGAGGTAGAATCCTCTCTACGTCTATGATCCTGCACTGTCCCAGGACTAGGTGGCTGGTTACTGACTACTGCAGTGTTATGTAACACGGCTGACTAGCAGGTGGGGGTGTGTGAGATTCATGCAGTTTTAATTGTCCCCTTCAGGAGGTGGAAAATTAGCCGGGTGGATGCCGCATAAAAAAAAATAACCTGTTATATTAGAAGTCAGCTCAGAATCCAACAATCAGAGCTGAGAACGGCTCCCTCTCTCCTAGGCGCACACACTGCTAACACACCATACTGCATCTTAGCTGGCACAGAGCAAATGACCTTGACAGCACTACTGTTCTACGTGTGTCCTGAGAAAGGGGACAGACGGCTGTGTGTTTGTTTTCTGCACGTACTGCGGCGCTAGTTCTTGTTCTGGCTGTATTCTATTCTGGGCAGTACCCACCTGTCCTGAATCCTGAACATCTCCTTTCTCTTCATAATGATTGCACCAACACAAATGATCATCATAATGTTTCTCTACCACGCAAATCATAAACCCAACCCCCCCAAATTACTTTTTCTCTCTCTCTCTCATTCTCAGTCTCTCTCTCTCACACACACACACACACACAGAGAGACATGCACATACACTCAGCGTGGCAAACAAACAAGCTGCCGTGTGGGTGCTCTATCCGTCTGTTTCTGGTCCTCTTCATTGAGAGTCAGATCCTCCGCTCGGTCGGCGGAGCCTGACAAAGCTCTTAATCACGGGGTGCACTTTAAACTGTCCTAAGTAATGAAATCATGTAATGCCGAGTCCAGGCAGGCAGATGTGCCACTGATGGCTTTCTTGGCAGGGGCAGGCTTCTCCGCCTATCGTCATATTTCACCGTTTCACTCCTTAACCAAATCAAATTTAGTTGATACAGTTTGTTTAGATTCTTCCATTTTCTGTTTAGTTTTTTTGGAGGACAGGATATGTAGTTGTCTATTGCTGATAGTGATCTAGCTAAGCTACAAAATAAGTTACATTTTCTCTCCTCGGGGAAGCTGAGGTTGTTAACGTTCTAATTGTTTGTCAGAAGCGGTGGCTCTAACCACTGCTCCATACCGCTCTGCAGTCTGGGAAACGAGTCCTCTGTTGCCACCATCCATCAAATGTTGTGTGTGAGTGGAAACCCATCTCTTTTCGGGTGAGGAGGCATTTTCATAAAATAGTTTCCTCACTCACACTCCCCCTCACACTGCTGGGAAGCAGCAAACACTATGACTCACATCCCACGACCCTGTAGGCCACTCTCCTCCCCCTCCGCCACTCCTCGCTCTCACCTCTCAGGGACTCTGCTAGAGAACTGTCATCTCTCTCTTTTAGTTCTCTCTCTCTCTGTGTCTCTCTCTGTGTCTCTGTGTCTCTCTCTGTCTCTGCTTCTCTCTCTCTGCTTCTCTCTCTCTGTCTCTGTCTCTGCTTCTCTCTCTCTCTCTGCTTCTCTCTCTCTCTCTCTCTCTCTCTCTCTCTCTCTCTCTGTCTCTGCTTCTCTCTCTCTCTCTCTCTGTCTCTGTCTCTGCTTCTCTCTCTCTCTCTCTCTCTCTCTCTCTGTCTCTCTGTCTCTCTGTCTCTCTGTCTCTGCTTCTCTCTCTCTCTCTCTGTCTCTGCTTCTCTCTGCTTCTCTGTCTCTGTCTCTGTCTCTCTCTCTCTGTCTCTCTGTCACCGTGTCTCTCTCTGTCTCTCTCTCTCTCTCTCTGTCTCGCTCTGTCTCTCTGTCTCGCTCTGTCTCTCTCTCTGTCTCTCTGTCTCTCTGTCTCTCTGTCTCGCTCTGTCTCTCTGTCTCGCTCTGTCTCTCTGTCTCGCTCTGTCTCTCTGTCTCGCTCTGTCTCTCTGTCTCGCTCTGTCTCTCTGTCTCGCTCTGTCTCTCTGTCTCGCTCTGTCTCTCTGTCTCGCTCTGTCTCTCTCTCTCTCTCTCTCTCTCTGTCTCTCTGTCTCTCTCTCTCTCTGTCTCTCTCTCTCTCTGTCTCTCTCTCTCTCTCTCTGCTTCTCTGTCTCTGCTTCTCTCTCTCTGCTTCTCTCTCTCTGCTTCTCTCTCTCTCTGTTTCTGCTTCTCTCTCGCTGTCTCTCTCTGTCTCTGTCTCTCTCTCTCGCTGTCTCTCTCTCTCTCTCTCGCTCTGTCTCTGCTTCTCTCTCTCTCTCTCTCTCTGCTTCTCTCTCTCTCTGCTTCTCTCTCTCTCTCTGCTTCTCTCTCTCTTTCTCTCTCTCTCTGCTTCTCTCTCTTTGCTTCTTCTACATCTTCACTCAATATTTTTCTTTGTTGAGCATCACTGAATTATTCATTGGCTGAGACCACTGCTTGCAGAGCAGCTGTCCCTATTGTTGGAGACACAGTGAATGTTGTGAAATGATCATGAACATTTTTCATCCAGAACATTCATCTGCTAGCCAAGATCGACCCTTCTCTCTGTCCCTGTTGCAAAGGATTTTAAACTGCCATGCCAGCTAGGCTATACATTGCTCGTTGTCAAGGTGTTTTTCTTGAAGAGGGCTTTGTTAGCAGTTGTTAATGGTTACGTCCCAAATGACAACCTATTCCCTATACAGTGCCCTACTATATAGGGAATAGGGTGCCATTTGGGACGTGTAGCCAATGATTTGTACTGTAAACCTAGTCTGAGGCCAGTCTCTCCGTGGTGAGGCCAGGCACACTGTTATGCACCTGACCAAGTCTGTCTGGCAGCAGCACAGCCCCAGAAAGCACCTGTTTCCTGTGGTTCCTCTATCATCCAGCCTGTGGCTACTTCACTTAACCCCCAAGCCCTTCCCCTCCCCTCTCCCTCTTTCCTACACTCCCTGACCTGCTTTTACTTTTCACACCAACCATCAGGACCGGAACACAGTTTCTTGGCAGTTTAATTTTCACATGAAAGCCCTGAAGTTAAATTGGTTGGATGGGAGCGGTGAGGAGCGGATGACATTGTTTTATGCGAAATGGAAGGAGGGAGAAATGAGTCAGGCAGAAAGCTGAGTCATGGGATCGTAAAGTTATGTATAGGTAGTTCGATTGGCCTGCATGAGTCATTTTGTGTGCGTGTGTGTTTGCTTGTTTGCGCGTGTGTGTGTTTGCGCGTGTGTTTGCGTGTGTGTATTTGCTTGTTTGCGTGTGTGTGTTTGCTTGTTTGCGTGTGTGTGTTTGCTTGTTTGCGTGTGTGTATTTGCTTGTTTGCGTGTGTGTATTTGCTTTTGTTTGTGTGTTTGCTTTTGTTTTATTTGTTTGTGTATGTGCATGCTTAGGCCTTGACACTTGTTTTGATTGCCGGGTGCATTCAATGTGCCTTTCAGTACATACCTGAACAGCTAACGCAGCCCATGGCATTTCTATATAAGGTGTTATGACACGAGACGTGCCAGCCTCTAGACACTTAAGCACTCCATTCCTCAGAACATCTTCGAAGAAGTTATAAAAACCTTTGTTCTTCTTCATGTCCCATCCACTTCCAGACATGAACCATAGTTAAATCACCTCTAAGTGTCTCAGCCAAGTGTAAATGTCATTATTATTGACTGGAGCCTAATGGTTACTTTACTGGGTTGAAGAGGGTAAACTGACCAGACACATTGCTTACCCAAGATGCAATGAAAGCATTTGTGTCTAATGACTCCATTGTGGAACTACCGCGCCTTCAGAAAATATTCACACCCCTTGACTTTTTCCAAATGTTGTTGTATTAAAAGGTGGGATTAAAATGTATTTAATTGTAACTTCTTGTCGACGATCGACACCAAATACTAAAATGTTAGTGGAAGAAAAAGATTGAACATTTGTGAAAAATAACATTTTAAAAAAACCACCTTGATTACATAAGTATTTAATCCCCTGAGTCAATACATGTTAGAATCACCTTTGATTAGCGATTTACAGTTATTAGTCTTTCTCTAAGAGCTTTACACACCTGGATTGTACAATATTTGCACATTATTATTTGACAAATTCTTCAATCTCTGTCAAGTTGGTTGTTGATCATTGCTAGACAGCCATTTTCAAGTCTTGCCATAGATGTTCAAGCTGATTTAAGTCAAAACTGTAACTAGGCCACTCAGGAACATTTCAATGTCGTCTTGGTAAGCAACTCCAGTGTAGATTTGGCCTTGTGTTTAAGGTTATTGACCTGTTGAAAGGGGAATTTGTCTCCCGGTGTCTGTTGGAAAGCAGACTGAACCAGGTTTTCCTCTAGGATTTTGCCTGTGCTTAGCTCTATTCAGTTTCTGTTTATCCTAAAAAAAACGACTTAGTCCTTGCTGATGACAAGCATACCCATAACATGATGCAGCCACCACCATGCTTAAAAATATAAAGAGTGGTACTCCGTGATGTGTTGTATTGGATTTGCCCCAAACATAACACTTTGTATTCAGGAAATAAAGTTTGTCATTGCCACATTTTTTGCAGTTTTACTTTAGTGCCTTATTGCAAACAGGATACATGTTTTGGAATATTTGATTCTGTACAGGCTTCCTTGTCACTGTCATTTAGATTAGTATTGTGGAGTTACTACAATGGTGTTGTTTCATCCTATCACAGCCATTAAACTCTAACTGTTTAAAAGTCTCATTTGGCCTCATGGTGAAATCCCTGAGCGGTTTCCTTCCTCTCCGGCAACTGAGTTAGAAAGGACACCTGTATGTTTGTAGTGGCTGGGCGTATTGATACACCATCCAAAGTCTAGTTAATAACTTTAACTTTTTTATTTGTACCTTTTTGAAGGATTCCCGGAATCAGGAGGGAATAGACAGGAAATTGTCCAACCAGGATTTCAGGAATGTTGCAACCCTAACCTAGACTGACTAAACACACAGTAAGGCCTGGACTGGTTAGTGCTATCCGGGATCCGCTATGTATGGTTTGTGCTATCCGGAACCTCTGGACGGTCCCTAACCTTAACCCTTACCGTAACCCGTACCTTGACCATTTTAAATGTCAACTTTATGGATGTCCCAAAGATCCCGGATAGCAAGGACTACGGCTGACCCCATTTAGTTGACTAGTCTATTGTTTGGTCGATAGGCTGCTGGTCGACCAATATTTTTTTTTTGTCAAGCAGTGGCAAATATATGAAGATTTATGGCACACGAGACACCTGTCTGATTCACGCCTGTCTCAGTGGACTAATCCATTGCAGAGGCCGCAGGGATGGCACACTAGTATCACCAGTGGTACATTTACTGTTAATTCCCATAATTTCTAATCTACAATGTTTGGTAATTTCTGTTAATGCATTCAATTTATTATTATTATTATTATTATTACAGTCTTAGTTGTCATTGTAGGAGTGGACACTTTGTTTGCAGAGCTACCTATGCTACACTTACCTACCTACATGTACACATGACCTCGACTAACCTGTACCCCCGCGCATTGACTCGGTACTGGTACCCCTGTATATAGCCTGTTATTTTATTGTATTACTTTTTATGACATTTTTTACTTTAGTTTATTTAGTAAATATTTTCGTAACTATTTCTTGAACTGCATTGTTGGTTAAAGGCTTGTAAGTAAGCATTTCAAGGTAAGGTCTACACCTGTTGTATTCGGCGCATGCGACTTGAATTGACATGTGA
Source organism: Salvelinus namaycush (assembly GCF_016432855.1). Taxonomy (NCBI): domain Eukaryota; kingdom Metazoa; phylum Chordata; class Actinopteri; order Salmoniformes; family Salmonidae; genus Salvelinus; species Salvelinus namaycush. The sequence goes on along the minus strand of NC_052338.1, from coordinate 23,057,477 downwards.
TTTGATTTGACTTGTGAGAAAAAAGTTTTGGTTTATTTCATTCCATTTACACGTTGTCAATGTATTCATTGACAGGAGCACTCCAGACAAAAGACAATCTTAAGTAAGGACACGCACCTGATTATGCATAGAGGTAGGCCACTAGTCTACCTGGTCTGCGTGCAAATGTAGGCTTATAAATGTGCACATTTGGGGATCGGATAGTATTTCTGATTGTCTTAACTCACCATCACTGTGTAGGTCCTCAAAGTCATTTTTTTCTAAGCCTCAAACAGCAAGTAAACAAAGTGTGTTTTTACATCCGTTAAGAATGACAATAGTTCCTCAACGTAGCCTATTTGAAAAGTCTTTCCAGCGCGCTCCCTTTTGATAACCACTAGGGTTGCGCATTTTGAGGAATATTCAGGGGTGGAAACTTGCCTTGGGAATTAATGTGAATATATGGGAATTAATGGAAATATATGCAAATTAATATTAATACCATTTAAATGTAGATGTTTTTTGCATTGGATATATTTACCATATCATATGTAGACAAACATAAACCTTTTACCTTATCCTAAGTAGACATAATTGCAAATGATTAAATCCTTCCAATAGAAAAAAAAGAAGCGATTTAGTTACAAATTTAACTTTAATTAAATGAGTTGACTCTTCACATGGGATGGTTTCATTGAACAACAAAAGAAAGGGAATATTGAATGATCACTGATCCACCGCATCTCCCAAAAACGTTTTCAACATCTGTAAAATTATAGTCTAGAAACTAAAGCTTTGGTTGTCTTCCTCTTAGGCTTCCATGTCTTCTCCCTGGACCTCCTCAATGTCCAGCTCTTGAACATCAGACTCTGAGGCCTCATCTTCACTGTCACTTTCCAACCTTGTTGAGGATGGCTCATTGTCAGGCTCAAAAAGACTCAAATTTGCCCGGATGGCCACCAATTTTTCAACTATTGTATTGGTCAGCCTGTTGGGTGCTTTGGTGTGTGTGTTCCCAAACAAGGACCAGTTGCGTGCTGAGGCGGCTGATGTTGGTGGGATTTGGAGGATGATGGAGGCAACAGAGGAAAGAGCGTCAGATCCACAAAGTCCCTTCCACCGTGTGGCTGATGAGATATGTTGGCACGACTGCCATATTGCATCTCCATCCCAAATCCCTTGCTTGGAAGTGTACTTCGCCAGACTGCCAAGAACCTTGCCTTCATCCAGGCCGAGGTGGCGAGACACGGTAGTGATGACACCATAGACCTTGTTGATCTCTGCACCAGACAGGATGCTCTTGCCAACATACTTGGGGTCCAACATGTACGTTGCAGCGTGTATGGGCTTCAGGCAGAAGTCTTCATGTTTTTTGATGTATTTCAGAACTGCAGTTTCCTCTGCTTGGAGCAACAGTGAAGTGGGCAGGGCAGTACGGATTTCTTCTCTTACATCTGCAAGCAGAGTCTGAACATCAGACAGGATGGCATTGTCTCCCTCAATCCGTGCAATGGCTACTGATATAGGTTTCAGGCTGCTTACCACTCTCTCCCAAAATACATCATCCAGGAGGATCCTCTTGATGGGGCTGTCTATATCGGCAGACTGTGATATGGCCATTTCTTGGAGAGACCCCTTCCCCTCCAATAGACTGTCAAACATGATTGACAACACCACCCCAATGGGTGTTACTGGGCAGCTTCAATGTGGTGCTCTTATTCTTCTCACTTTCCTTGGTGAGGTAGATTGCTGATGACCCTTCACATACCTAACCATTTCCTTGGCTCTCTTGTAGAGTGTATCCATTGTTTTCAGTGCCATGCTGTCATTGAGGAGCTGATTCAATGCATGATCAGCACAGCCAATGGGTGTGATGTGAGGGTAGGACTCCTCCACTTTAGACCAAGCAGCCTTCATGTTCGCAGCATTGTCTGTCACCAGTGCAAATACCTTCTGTGGTTCAAGGTCATTGACTGCCTTCAGCTCATCTGCAATGTAGAGATGGGTGTGTCTGGTGTACCTTGTATCTGTGCTCTTGTAGAATACTGGTTAAGGGGTGGAGATGATATAGTTAATTATTTCTTGCCCACGAACATTCGACCACCCATCAGAGATGATTGCAATACAGTCTGCTTTCTCTATGATTTGCTTGACCTTCACTTGAACTCTGTTGAACTCTGCATCCAGAAAATGAGTAGATAAAGCATGTCTGATTGGAGGGGTGTATGCTGGGCAAAAATCTCTTCCAATACACTTTGCCTGTGAGCATCAGAGGTGAACCAGTTGCATACACAGGGTGTTCACATATGATTTGGCACAGTATTTGCAAATGTACACAGCTTTTCTTTCTACATTAGCTGCAGTGAAATGTCTCTACACATCAGATAGTTCCCGTGGCATTTTCCTGTAAAGATTAGAAAAAAATGAGTAAAAAAAAACATACAATTCCATGTACAGATAAATAGTTAAGCAGTTAGATTAAACAACTCATTTTGTAAGATAAATGTTTTAAAATGAAACATGTATGGAAACAGGTGAATTAACACTCAGTTAGCAGGCTCAAGCGAGCTAAAACCCACATGGTAGCAAAAACTAACTAGCAGAAATTGTTAACAAGTCAGAAATGATTTAAACACACTTTGCTGTAGGCTACTATTTACTAGTTAACAAAAAATAATGTATGTCATATACAATATATTCACCCCACTCAGTATTGTAATCAAAACTTACCAGAAAGCATGTAGTCCTTGGCTCAGACAGTGTAGTAGTGTAGGCTCAATAGCATCTCATTAGTGTGTAAGATCTTGAGAATCAGCTGTACATGTGATGGAAGAATGCACTGTGCATGCAGAGGGTTGCAATTCCATTGAATTGGGGATAGTTTAACCAAAATATGCCACAAGACCTAGAATTACCTTGTGTATCACACAAAAAAAGGTTATAAGCTAACTTCTTTAAATGAATTTAAGTAAAAATCCCCCAAATTTCCAGGCTTAACCTCCCATGGAAAATTTCCCGGAAAGTTTCCGACCCTTTGCAACCCTAATAACCACTCAGCATGAAAGGGGGGGGGGGAATGTCATGCTCTGATCCAGTGGAAACGTCATAAAATAGACCTGCCTAATTTACCTCTTATCCCTTGTCTACAGCTGTGTCTGTCTGTCTGGAGCTCACTGGTGTGGGAAACTCTGAAGGCCCAGAATATTTTATACAATGTTACAAGTTTCTTGCAGACAGGCCATGCGATGCTAATGTGATTTATAGGATATTTATTTTTATCAGGATATTTTCTACATGCAGGCTACAATGTTTTTATTTGATGGTTTATGTAGGCTATATTTACATATTGGCAATGGCAATAGAAGTTACTTTTAGATTTGTATAATTTTCATTTAGATAAAGTTTTGATGAACCAGATGACATTGATTTTGAGATGACGACTTTATATAAATGAAATGAAGCTGTACCACGAAAATGTGCATATGAAAATCATAACTGGCACGCAGATCAATAGACATGGTACGATAACTTGGCACTCCAAATGGAAAAGGTTGCCGACCGCTGGTGTAGCCTAATACCAGCAACTTCATGAGCATAATGTCAGAATCTGTGAAGACCAGTGGTGTTGGGAACATGTTTTTTTTCTTTCTGGTTAGGCTATATTGATATCTGGTTCCCTCTTTGGTAATTTGTGTCTTCATTTTTAATCGCAGTGCTTAATGCATCAGACAAGCTCAGTAGCCTACTTATGTTTGATTTTATTCAAACATAGGATGTGTCTATATATGGAAAATACATGTTTTAAAATTTCAACCAATCGGTTGGTCAAAAGAACAGACGACTTGGTTGACTAAGATGTTTTTGTTGTTGACAGCCTAGCAAGGACTATATGTGTACAGAGTAGACTAATGAGACATCTGTACTCTTACACATGGGAAGCCATTGTGTGTCAAATGGTAATGGTGTGTATAAATCAACCTCGTTGATTGAGCAGATTGTGAGTTGCCCCCTTGCCACGTTGTTATTACCCACTGTTGGTTGTCTTCAGTCTCTCTCTAGCTCTCTCTCCATATTTCTCTCTCTCCCGCTTGCTCTCTCTCTCTGTCTCTCTCTCCCTCTTCCCTCTGTTTAGTTTTGCAACTCACTAGTTTTGTGAGTGCTCTTTCTGACTAATGTCTCGCTATACCACAGTAAATATTTCCTGAAGTGGCGCGAGTCACTTTGCTCTCAGTGGGCCTATTGTTCGCCATTTTTGAACCGGTGGAGAAAAAAACGGGTCTTTATTTACTATAATCTGACGTCCTGTTTGGATGATTATCCCGGCCGCTTTCCCAAAGAAACAAACTGCTTACCGACAGATTTAAATCTGACATTTTGTGTTTGTGTGTCTGACAGACGGCAGGTCGCGAACAAAACAACCAGTGATAGATAAATGAACAAAAACACTTTTTTGGGGCCCTGTGAGTAACCTCAACAAAAACCTGCAGGAAGAAGTTGACTCATTGATTGGTCATTGAGTGGTCATGTGGACATGTCTACAGGAAGACAGTCTACAGGCAACAGGAAGTAGTTGGGTTTGGGTCACTGTGGAGCTCTGGGTTCCCAAGCCACCCGGGTCATGGCCATCAGCAACGATCAGGTTCATGTGAACCAGAATGTGACCAGGGCTTCAGTTACTGTGTGATCCTGTCTAGTGTACATTCTAGGACTGATAAGACTATGGAACCACTGGGGTCTTCTCTTCTCACACCTCCCACATACACCTCCCACGCTGGTTGGACTGAGCAGTTACATCTCCATACCTGAGAGATGTTTTTCTAAATAAGGTTATACCATTTATGTTCTAAGCTGGTATAAGTGTACTATTTTATTGATTTAAGCTGGTTCCAGAGTTTTTAGAATAGAATGTGAGACTTGTCACTCGTTCCCACTGGCAAAGTAACACTTTATACAGTGCCTTGCAAAAGTACTCAGACCCCATGGATTTCTTCACATTTTATTTTGTTACAAAGTGGGATTAAAATGGAATTAATTGTCATTTTTTTGTCAACAAAATACTCTGTCAAAGTGGAAGAAAAATAACATTCTCTAAAGATGAATAAAAATGTAATAACTAAAAGAGTTGTTGCGTAAGTATTCACCCCCTATGTTTAGGCAAGCCTAATTTAATTCAGGAGTAAAATTTGGCTTAACAAATCACATAATAAGTTACATGGACTCTCTCTGTGAAATAATAGGGTTTGACATGATTTTTGTAGGACTAACCCTTCCTCTGTCCCCCATACATACAATAAGGTCCCTCAGTCAAGTATTGAATTTCAAGCACAGATTCAACTACAAAGACCAATGAGCTTTTCAAAAGCCTCATAAAGAAGGACAGTGTTTGTTAGATGGGTAACAATAACAAATCAGACATTGAATATGTTAAGCATGGCCAAGTTAATAATTATGCTGTCGATTATGTATTAAACCACCCAGACACATCAAATATAGTCATCCTTCTGAACTGAGCTGCAGGACAGGAAGGAAACAGGTCAGGGATGTTACTATGAGGCCATTGGTGATTTTAAAACAGCTACAGAGTTCAATGGCTGTGATGGTAATAAACTGAGGATGGATCAACAACATTGTAGCGACTCCACAATAATGACCTAAATGACAGAGTGAAAATAATACACATATATAGAATATTCCAAAACATGCATCTTGTATGCAACAAGTCATTAAAGTAATACTGCAACAACAACAAAACAAGGCAAAGGAATATAACTTTTGGCCTAAATGCAAAGCCTTATGTTTCTGCAAATATTGGGTAGTTTTTCAGGATTAAAAAAAACGGGATGAGTTAAGCACAGGCAAAATCCTAGAGGAGATCCTGCTTCAGTCTGCTTTACAAAAGACACTGGGAGAGGAATTTACCTTTCAGCAGGACAATAACCTACAATAAATACAAGGCCAAATTTTGAGTTTCATACCAAGAAGACAGTGAATGTTCCCGAGTGACTTAAATATGCTTTAAAATCTATGGCAAGACTTAAATTGCTGTTTAGCCATGACCCCCAACATTTTGACGGAGATTGAAGATTTTTTTAAAGACTAATGGGCAAATAATGCACAAGCCAGGTGTTCAAAGTAAGCTTTTTGTTGAGACTTACCCAAGAAGTTGTTTCTAACATGTATTCACCAGGGAGCTGAAAACTTATACAACGACTATATTTTAGTTATTTAATTTGTATTTTATATTTTTTTTGTGTAGATTGTTGACAAAAAAATGACAATTAAATTACTTTTAATCCCACTTTGTAACACAAAATGTGAAGAAATCCAAGGGGTCTGAATACTTTTGCAAGGCACTGTATTATAAATGCTCACTTTGTCAATTCGTTGGTAATTTTCTATTAAACATTGTCATTTTTCTTTATTTTTTTTATACACTTGAAACGTTTCACTCCGTTCACTCCATAGAGTGACTGTCGGTTTGTAAGTGCACCCTGCAGCCTGACTCTAACCCACATAGCAAAGCAGGGCAGATTAATGGAAAAGTACTGCCTAGCCTTGAGCTTTGCGCAGACTTGGCTAGCTGGTTCTCCCTCTGTGGGCCTGTGGCGCAGGGCAGGCCTGCACCATGGTGAGGTTAAAGCCTTTACGAGCCTGTCCCTGAGGTTTTGGGACAGGGTTGCCTGCGGCTTAGCCTCACGACCTTGTCGTGAGAGAACATGAGCACTTTGCAGAACTGACGTTGTTGCAGGTCTGGTTCATGTTAATACTGCACATTCAGAGCCAAGGTGCGAATCTGGAATCTCCCTTTTCTCTATCAATCTCGCTCTTTTTCTCTCTTTCTGCGGAGTCTTTCAGGAGGGCCGATCTCAGTCCCCTTTAAAGTGAACTCTGGGGTAAAAGAAAAGAGCTAAATACCTTCTCTTTTTATTCACACTGCCCTTGCCTTTGAGTGAAGACTCAACTCTTTTGTCAGTTCACCTCACCCATTCACATTGCTATGTTGAGAAAGGAACCATCTTTTTCTGGCATTCAATGCATTCTGGGACAAGCCATTTCATCATAACTTGTTATTGGACAGCTAGATATACCTACTTGCATTTTGTTAAAATTTTAGACATAATCATTGTAATCAGAAGATTCTATTAACATGAAAATATTATTGGTAACAGAATAAATAGCAGAAGAATAACTGAAGATTAAATAATGCTCTAATTGAAAATTGTACACCCAATGTAGGCTACTGTCTCTTTAAGAGCTAGAATAGATTTTGTTCTCTATGTTGTGATTCTCACCAAATAGGTTGTCTTCTCACGCTATTCAAACCCTTCAATCGAATATACAGTTTATGAAGCTATCTTAGCCTATAGATCAGATGTTGCAAACAAATTTATCTGAAGTAAAATCACACATTTTGTAATTTCTGTGTGTCCTTGACAATCGCTAATCAACATCCAAAAAGTTTTTTTACGCAAACCTGGACATCATCTCTCTTGTGGCACCAATGTGAGAGGTTATGTCAGGGGGAACGGTGTTGCAGTAGAGTATGGTGCGGGAATGATGACAAGCGAACCTGGGGAGCTTTGTTTTCACATTGCCCTAAAAAAGGGAACCGGATCCTGGAATTCAAGCGAACCGAACTCTCGAGATGGTCTCAGTTCGGTTTACTTTGGGGGCTCTTGAGGGGTCCAAGTTCCTGTGGAGTGTTCATACTGCACCAAAAATTATGCGAACCACACTGAGTTTCCAACAATCAGTTGAAAGGGTCCAAGTGTGAAATCACCCTACTCTTACTGTTTCTCTCTGGTCAATCCACCTGTCATTAGAATGATCAGAACTTTAACTAGCCTATTGTCTATAGTGTTCATCTGCTATTGTAGCATTCCAGTGCACAAAACATGGGGTCATTACACAATAATACACACTTGGAAAACAACCTATCTGTGGAGAGGGCATGGCGAGGGGGCGTGGCCTCGTCTAACACGACGAGGGGGCGTGGCCTCGTCTAACTTTGTTTACGTTGTTTTGCGGAACCTAAACTAAGAATGGACAGCTGGTATAATTCAGTGTGACAAAATGTTTCTAAATATCAATTTGTTGGATAAGATGATGGATGAATGAAAATCATGCCGTGGCCACCAACATATGTTATTACATGCATATTACTAGCATACTACCATTTGTGTACACCAGGACTCCATTCTGTGCCTGGCCAGTAATTAATGATTTGGCCCACATCACCAAAGCTGCCTTGTCATTCAGCAATCACACTACGTAACAGGGATACTTTGGCCGATGTCAGTGAGATGACAGCTAGCCTTTAATAGCCCAGAGAAGATGAGTGTGTGTATGTGCATGCGTTCGTGCCATCCCTGTCCTGTCCCGCGCCTCAATTCTGTTATGACCAGACCGATGGGAGGATTAAAGAGCAACGTGGCTCTGTGTCGTCCCGCCTGTGGACTGATTCTCTGGCCAGGCCCACTGTCACTGTCCTTCCCCCCCTAAGCCTAATCAGCATCTATATATAGAGGGTGTTGATCTCATGTCTTACACCCTCAGCAGTCAGTGCACTACACACCTCTGGATGGCCCCTCCATTCAGTTCATTGGTTTCCTATGGAAATATGGCCTGAGGCTAGGCTTTTTTCTGTCTTCATTGATTTACCTGTTGTTTTATTGGATAATTACAATGGTGTGACCAATGAAAAGAGTATGTGAAGCAAATTGACTATGAGTATGGCATGCATAGCCTGACTAGGGGTGTGTGAATTGTGCAAAAACAACAACAAGACTGAAGGTGAAAGGTGTCTGAAAGGTGTCTATACATATGACAGTGTCTAATGGGTATAATTGGCTTTGCTGAGGTTTAGTCCGTTCATATTCAGTGTTACTGACTGTGTGTTTGAATGTGGATCACAGGTTCTTGGGTTGTGTCCATCAGTCTGACTTCACCTCCTTTAAGACGCCCCCAATGTCTTCCCCTTTTACATAACCTTAATCACCAGCTACGTGCTGTTTAGGGGTTACGTAATATGTGTTTGTGTGTCTGGACTGAGGTGACAGGACTTGAGGAATTTCGAAGTGTGGAATCATTTGGAGCTATAACCTGTAATCCCCTGTATTTTTATTTTATTTGTTTATTTGTAAGGGACCATGTACACAATGCCATTGCACCAGCTTTTTATCTGTAGTCCCTGGGCTAATTGTGAGAAGAGAGGGTAATCTTGGGTATCTTAAAGTGATACATCAGGATTTTGTCAATGAAGCCCTTTATCTACTTCCCCAGAGTCGGATGAACTCATGGATACCATTTGGATGTCTCTGTACGCAGTTTAAAGGAAGTTTTTTAACCAGCGTTAGTACAATGACTGGAAGTCTATTATAACTGCTAGCATGCTAGTTCTGCAAACGCAAGTTAGCATTGGCTTGCGGAACTACCTCTAACTTCCTTAATACTGGATGCAGAGACATAAAAATGGTATCCATGAGTTAATCTGACTCTGGGGAAGTAGATAAACGGGATTCATTTCCTAAATCCTGAAGTATCCCTTTTAGGTATCTTGAGGATAATGTTGAAAAGCCTATTTCCTTATTTGATCATTTGCCTGTGGTTGTATTAATTTATTATTATGTTATTGTCTTTTACAATTGTGATATTATCATTAGGCCTGTACTGTGTGCGTGCCTGTGTGTATGTGCATTTAACATGCGTGTGTAATCGAGGGATGAGAGCTTCACAGCCCTGATGATCCTTATTATCATATGACCTCTACCTCATTTCACCTAGAGACAGCCTCTCACCAGTATCTATGTTTGTGTGGATTTATTCTCATGACCTGAGCTCCATATACGGCTAATGACTGGGTTCAAAAGTATACACACTGCTATGATCGAAGACACACACACAACACTTATTTCACACACACATTCGTGTAAAACTGCTGATCTCATTCCGCCATGTTTCTCTCACAACCCTGCTCAGCTGATTCTATCAGTTTACTGTATAGTACTGTACTGTGTATTGGCTGCTTCCCAGAGCCAGACGTGGGCACATGTCAGAGGCCTGCCCTCTCTCATATATAGGTCACCTCTCTCAGAGCAGCAGGAAACAAACACACACTGTTCCCCCCCTAACAATGAAAGGTGTATTGTGGCTGGGCTGGTCAGAGCCAGCCGGAGGGAAGTCTGCCAGCATAGCCAGCCACACAGAGAGGATCAGGATTACTACAAGTACAACTGGGCTGCACTGGACTGTGTACCAAATAGCTTTATTTACTGTTAGCTTCTTATTGGAGCCTATTGGAATTCAGAAAAAGGAATAAAATCAGTCTGGGTATAAAGGCCAAGCTTGCTTCAAGCCTTCCTGGTCTGAGGTAAGGCTATACCAGCCTGATGTTGTCCCCACTCATGTGTGTCCACACGGTGCCAAATATTACACCTGTTTGGGTTTCTCCTTCTCTCTTCTGGTTAGACCATAGCCTAGGTCCCCTAGTCTAGGTCAATATGGTCACAAACAGTTCACACTGTCACAAAAAGTTAATCTAGGCCTGTTTCCCAACACTGACTGAGCCTAGTCTTGGACTAAAAAGTACACTACATGACCAAAGGTATGTGGACACCTGCTCGTTGAACATCTCATTAATATGGAGTTGGTCCCCCATTTGCTGCGAGAACCGCCTCCACTTTTCTGGGAAGGCTTTCCACTAGATCACTGGTTCTCAATCCTGGTCCTGGGGACCCAAAGGGGTGCACATTTTTTGTTTTTGCCCTAACACTACACAGCTGATTAAAATGATCAACTCATCAAAAGGCTTTGATGATTTGAATCAGGTGTGTAGTGTTAGGGCAAAAACAAAAATGTGCACCCCTTTGGGTCACCAGGACCAGGATTGAGAACCACTGCACTAGATGTTGGAACATTGCTGTGGGGACTTGCTTCCATTCAGCAACAAGAGCATTAGTGAGGTCGGGCACTGATGTTGGGCGCTTAGGCCTGGCTCGCAGTCTGAGTTCCAATTCATCCCAAAGGTGTTAGATGGGCTTGAGGTCAGTGCTCTGTGCAGGCCAGTCAAGTTCTTTCACAACCATCTTGAAAAACCATTTCTTTATGGACCTTGCTTTGTGCACGGGGGCATTGTCATGCTGAAACAGGAAAGGGCCTTCCCCAAACTGTAGCCACAAAATTGGAAGCACAGAATCGAATTGTATGCTGTAGCATTAAGATTTCCCTTAATTGGAACCAAGGGGCCTAGCATGAACCACGAAAAATAGCCCCAGACCATTATTCCTCCTCCACCAAACTGTTGGCACTATGCATTGAGGCAGGTATTGTTCTCCTGGCATCTGCCAAACACAGATTCATCCATCGGACTGCCAGATGGTGAAGCGTGATTCATCACTCCAGAGAACGCATTTCCACTGCTCCAGAGTCCAATGGCGGCGAGCTTTTCACCACTCCAGCCGACGCTTGGCATTGTGCATGGTGATCTTAAGCTTGTGTGCAGCTGCTCGGCCATGGAAACCCATTTCATGAAGTTCCCGAAGAAAAAGTTTTTGTACTGACCTTGCTTCCAGAAGCAGTTTGGAATTCGGTAGTGAGTGTTGCAACCAAGGACAGATGATTTTTACGCGCTACGTGCTTTAAGCACACGGCGGTCCTGTTCTGTGAGCTTGTGTGGCCTACCACTTCGGGGCTGAGCCGTTGTTGCTCCTAGACATTTCCACTTCACAATAACAGCACTTACAGTTGACCGGGGCTGCTCTAGCAGGGCAGAAATTTGACGAAGTGACTTGTTTGAAAGGTGGCATCTTATGACGGTGCCACATTGAAAGTCACTGAGTTCCTCAGTGAGGCCATTCTACTGCCAATGTTTGTCTATGGAGATTGCATGGCTGTTTGCTCGATTTTATACACCTGTCAGCAACGGGTGTGGGTGAAATAGCCAAATCCACTATTTTGAAGGGGTGTCCACATACTTTCATGTGTATATAGTGTACATGCAGTCCAGTAGAGAATCTCCATTGGGTGTGGTTTTAGTCTGGTATACTAGCCCGTAAAGTACATGTTCTATTTTTTGATCCTGTGTTCAAGTCCTCCAGAACAGTGATCCTATTTCTATTTTTTATTTTTTTTTACCTTTATTTAACTAGGCAAGTCAGTTAAGAACAAATTCTTATTTTCAATGACGGCCTAGGAACAGTGGGTTAACTGCCTGTTCAGGGGCAGAACGACAGATTTGTACATTGTCAGCTCAGGGATTTCAACTTGCAACATTTCGGTTACTAGTCCAACGCTCTAACCACTAGTTCCAAAGTGCTGCCTGTTTGGATGATGATGATTATGATAAACCATAACCTTATACCCCTTGTTTCCTTCCTGTCTATCTCCAGGTCTTCCAGAACAGTATTACAGTCTGACGTGGTTCCTGAGCCCCATCCTGGGTCTGATCTTCACACCTCTGATTGGCTCAGCCAGCGATCGCTGCACCCTGAAATGGGGCCGGCGACGCCCTTTCATCCTGGCCCTGTGTGTGGGGGTGTTGTTTGGAGTAGCACTCTTCCTCAACGGGTCACTCATAGGTGAGACTGGGAGTTGGGGGGGTGTAGGTGGGGGGGGGGGGGGGGGGGGGGGGGCAGGAGAGACGAGGCCTGTAGAAAGAGCTGCTGTGTACTCCACCAGGAATTCAATAACCAACATTGTTACTACATTGTTACATTGTCACTATAGGTTAAGGTCAAAAGTTTAACCAATTGATCGTTAAAACATAAATTATTGATCAAATCTATTCAGTTGGGCAGCTTGCCAGTTTAGAGAAGTTAGGTTATTAGATGCAACCATCCTCAGCTGCATTTGCTGTTTTTACCCAATGGGAGTAATTGTGTTGAATTTTTTTTTTTTTTGAGAGGAAAGGCCTCACTTTACAGGAGCACTGGCAGTCACCTGCTGGAGCAGAGAACGCTGACGCCATCTGAGACCCCGCTACACAGCCACATCCTCTATTCGGGACATGAATTCACACTAACCCTATAGACTTGTAGTCTGACAACCTCCGGGAGTTGAAAGACATGACAGGCACACACCCACCCACACATACACACCAACTGAGATACAATACCTTCTAAAACCATCTCTAATTAACCGTCAAGTCCTATCTGACGGTTTAAACTCTTGTTGCCTGTGTGTGTGACAGGAAAGTGATTGAGTTCACAGAATAGGCTAATGACCTCCTCTGTTGTTATCCATGATGTCAGCCAGTCAGCCGGCCAGCCAGCCAGCCGGTCAATCAGTCAGTCAGCCAGTCAGTCAATCTTTTAGCCTCACCTAATAAGCAGTCTTCTGAAGTGTGAGTTGTGATATGAAGCATATTGAATTCAAAATGATCTCTGGCTGTGTCTCACTAATGTGGTTCTCCTGAGTTTTGAAACCAGAGTAAAAAGATAGCCTGGTTCTATAACTTCAACTGTGTTCTAATGCAACACACACACACACACACACACACACACACATACACATACACATACACATACACATACACACACATACACACACATCAAGTTCCACTTCTATCAGGAGTTTCACATCCTACATTAACCTACTGGCTACTCATTATTATTATCAGTGGAAGTGATCCTAAGTGCCACTATCTGTGCAGGCGGAAGAGGGAGAAGGGTTCCAGTTTGCTCCGTGCTTGAAAGGCACAGCAGAGGGGAAGATCAATAGATATCCCATAGAGTTGATTTGCTGCCGGCTTCAGGACAGTCAACCAATTAGGACTGAAGAGTCTGGTAGTAATGGAAGGGAGCAGTGCCCTCACTATAGCCCTAACAGAGCGGCTATTTGTGCGTCATCACCCCCAGCTCAGGTCCCAGTGCTGTGGGTCATAGGCTACAGACTCCGGTGTATGCTGACCTGCTGGGCCGAACGGTGTGTGTGAACCCTGTCAGTCTCTGTGACATGGGAAAGGACTAGGAACCAGTTCACAGGGAAACGTTTCCTGTTGTGCCCCCTTTCTTACCTTTCATTGCCTAGCTGGAGCCGCTTCCTGTCTCCAGCGCTAGCACGCTGCTCGTCGGCCCGTCAGCCACTCCATTGTCAGGAACAAAGTCTTTGCTTACTACGTACACACTGACTGACTACACACAGGCTCAGACAGTACAGACTTCAGTACTACAAGTCTTTTTTTTTTTCAACTTTTACACTTCTCTTCCTCTGGTCGTTGTTAATTGGTTAAATATTTTCTAAAGAGCGTTGTCCCTTTAATGAGAAAGTTGGAATAATGACTTGTTTGTTGTTGTGTCCTGGCAATGGGGAGTTCCTCTGGGCTCAATGTTATGATGGAAGTAGTAAATGGGAGTTTACAACTAAGAGTTTCGATTCCCAGTGAAATAATTCACAGTAGGCCAGATTTGCAATGACACTAATGACACTTACATTACAGGGACAATGTTTTACACCAGTGAAGCACAATGTTTCTGGCTAGTGTTTATTTTTAGAGGATATTTTGATAAATTAGATTCACGCGTGACACTTGTACTGATAACTCTGCATTGGAGTGAACCAGGGCAGGAGCCTCTTTAAATAGTATACACTGACGAGGTATCATATTGTCGCTGTTGGATGAAAACCTCTTATCTACAAAACAGAAACTTTTCAGGAAATGAAGGGGAAAAAACTGCCATATTTTACCGTTAACGAACATACAATTTTCAAAAGTTCAGAAGCTATTTTGAAAACATTTTCTTGGTTCTAGTCATGAAATGTTGAGAGTATGTTGAGGGGGTTACTGCTTTCAATACATGTAAAAATATGAAAATTGGCAAAAATTGAGTTAGGTTTTCATCACACAGCGACAATCTAGATATTCGCTGTAGCCCTGAGGGTAATCATCCAATCAAACTTATTGTGTTCTTCCTGGCCTTTGAGGTGGAATATACCATATACGGCTACGATTGACCTAGTGTGTGTGTGTGTGTGTGTGTGTGTGTGTGTGTGTGTGTGTGTGTGTGTGTGTGTGTGTGTGTGTGTGTGTGTGTGTGTGTGTGTGTGTGTGTGTGTGTGTGTTAGAAGGCAGTTGCATGCCATGATTGTAACCTACTATTCGGGTATTGATTCACATGTGAATATCTCGATCCAGCTGTGTTCTCATAGTTGCAGAGCTGCAAAGTAACTAGGATGGATATAGCTTATCAATATGTATACTGGATTGGCAGGATGTGGTCTCTGTGGCAAACTTTCTATCTGTGAATTAGGCCTATGGTTTTCTGAAGGTGTTGTACCAGCTAGGATACTAACTCTGTCTCTGGTTGTGTTCCAGGACTTGCCGTCGGTGACGTGCCAAATAACCAGCCCATAGGGATTGTTCTGACGGTGCTCGGTGTAGTAGTGCTGGACTTCAGTGCAGACGCAACGGAGGGTCCCATAAGGGCCTACCTACTAGATGTAGCAGACACTGAAGAACAAGACATGGCCCTCAACATCCACGCCTTCTCCTCTGGTACAGCACACGTCTTAGTAGCACTCACCTTGTATTTCAGGATGTTTCCATGCCCATACCTATGTCTGTGAAAGTTTTAAGAAATTGAATATTCTCAAACAGGAAATTCAGCTGAAACAGAGATCCATGCTATGTTGTGTTATTAGAGATGCTAATTGTGTGTTTGTGTATTTTGCATGTGTGTGCCTGGGCCAGGTTGTGGGGGAGCGGTGGGCTACGCGCTAGGCGGTCTGGACTGGACCCACACATTCCTGGGCTCAATCTTCAAGTCCCAGGAGCAGATCCTCTTCTTCTTCGCCGCCATCTTGTTCACTATCTCTGTGGCGCTGCATCTGTTCAGCATCGAAGAGCAGCGGTACAGCCCCCAGCAGGACCGGCTGGACGAGGAGGCCGACGCCGCTTCTTCCACGGCCCACAAGGTCAACTGCTCCCTGGGGAAGCTTCATGGCCACAACACCCCCCACATGGAGCTCATCGGAGAGGACGACATCTACGACCCTTGTGATCGTTACGACCGTTATGAGTTCTACAGGGATGGTGATGGGGAAGAGGATGGGTGCTCATTGCGCGACATGGACATGGACTTCCTGGATGTGGAGATGGTGAGGTCCAAGTCGGACTCAGTGCTGCAAATGGCCGACGCCACACTGGATCACCTGGACCACGACGCTCTGTCCCTGCTTCACATCGAGCCCTCCATCTTCGCTGATCGCCTGTCGTCCTACCATGGCTCTCCACCACGCCGCAGCAGCAGCACAGGCAGCCAGGACCTCCTCAAAACCTCCAAAAAGATCTGCCGGCTGTCCCAGTTCCTGCAGGAGCAGGACCGCGACGGGGAAGAGGCGCTTCTCAACAACCAGCTCAACGAGCAGAAGACGCCAAACGGCCGGGCGCATGCCAACGGCTTGGGCCAGGGCGCCAACGGGCATGCCCACATGGTCATGAAGAACTCGGCCAGCACAAACGCTTCCATGCGGCACCGCCGACACATCTTCTACCGCCAGCCGTCCTGCACTTTCTCCTACTACGGCCGCGTGGGCTCCCACCGCTACCGCTACCGGCGAGCCAACGCCGCGCTACTCATCAAGCCCTCGCGCAGCTTGAACGACATCTACGAGGTGCAGCGGAGACAGAAGAGGAAACAGCAGAACCCCAGAGCGCGCCACCAGTCGGGCAACACCAACTCCAGCGGGGACACAGAGAGTGAGGAGGGGGAGACGGAGACCACGGTCAGGCTGCTGTGGCTGTCCATGCTGAAGATGCCTCCAGAGCTGATGAGGCTCTGTGTCTGTCATCTCCTCACCTGGTTCTCCATCATCGCTGAGGCCGTCTTCTACACTGACTTCATGGGCCAGGTCATCTACCACGGCGACCCCACGGTAAGGCTACTGGGACGCCAAGGACCAATATGCCACGTTATTATATAGCCTGTTGTATTTATGTGGGCAAAGTATTTATTTGGACATAAATGTACATGTCTTTTTTTTATGTCTTCTGCAAATAAAAAACTATTAATCACACGAACTCAATCTCCGGTTGCCAGTTCACTCCCCACCAGATTTTTGTTGCTGACCTGGGATTTGAACCGGATACCCTCTGGTTTCTGGCCCGCCTCTCTCTAACCTCTGGGATACCGGCCCCCCATTCTCTATCCCTAACTAAAGCTGTTGTTTTCCCTCCTCTCTCCAGGCACCCGCTAACTCCACGGAACTGCAGAACTACCACAAAGGAGTTCAGATGGGCTGCTGGGGGCTGGTCATCTATGCCTTGACCGCTGCCTCCTGCTCAGGTCACTGACCAGTCATTGAGTAGAATAAATGGATGGATGAATGGAAGGATAGACGAATTAACTAAGTGACCAATGACTGAGCACACCAACCTGGTCTCAGAGCATTTCGTTTTATTCTGTATGTAAATCTGAGACACTCCATTTACTATGATATGCTACATTTCGTATGGTAAGCGTTCCGAATTTGCTAAATGTATAATATGTTACAAATTTGCAAAAACTACAGTATGTTATGAATTTGAGCTAGGTGGCTAACGTTAGCTAGCTGGTTAACGTTAGCTAGGGTTTAGGGTTAAGGTTAGGGTTAAGTTCAGGAGTTAGGTTGAAGGGTTAAGGTTAGGGGAAGGGTTAGCTAAAACACGGTAAGTAGTTGCAAAGTAGCTAATTAGCGCAAATGCTAAAGTTGTCCGTGATGAGATTCGAACTCGCAACCTTTGGGTTGCTAGACGTTCGCGTTATACGCCCACCCACACTACTTTGTTTTTTTCCTTAAGTAGCCACCTGTCTTATATAACCATACCAAACGTAACATATCATACCAAGTTGAGTGTCCTGGATTAACTTCTACTATGTTGCGTCTAGTCTGAGACCATGCTGAGCGCACAGGGCCCAGACACAGGCTTGTGCAGGTCTGTGTGCTCTGAGGCAGCCATAAAGTACTTTCTAAACAATGTGCTCAGTCTGCAGCCGATGTGCTATCTGTCGCTCTGTTCGCATGCTGGACGGTTAGACTATGACAGTGAACTGAGATGATCTGTGCAAGTGATATAGTCACTCAATCAGTCAAAAGAAATTGTAGTGCTTTTTATAATTGGACTATTCACAAAGAACTGTACAGCAACCCAGCACCTAAACACCCAGCGTAAGTCACAAGAGGAAATCTGTACTAATTGCTGGTCACTTAATCATGGTGAATGTCGTCTAGTTGACCCACAGTGTGGATAAGACTTACAGGAGTCACCTCTCTTGTAACTAAACCAACTTTTATACGAGGCCATATGAAATCTAGGCGTCTTTGTAGGTTCAGGCCTTGGCCACTGTGCTTCTGATCTGCATTGCTTGCTCTTTGTGGGTTTAGGCTAAGTATCTTTAAAGCACTTTGTGACAACTGCTGATGTAAAAAGGGCTTTATAAACAAAGGGAGGCCAAATCATTTTATAAACTATTATATTGTATTATTTCAGCCTTACTGCAGAAGTACCTGGACAACTTTGACCTGAGCATCAAGGTTATCTACGTCCTGGGTACGCTGGGCTTCTCCATCGGTACGGCCATCATGGCCATCTTCCCCAACGTCTATGTCTCCATGGTGATGATCAGCAGCATGGGCATCATCTCCATGAGCATCTCCTACTGCCCTTATGCCCTCCTGGGACAATACCATGAGATGAAAGAGGTAAGGATCTATACTAGTTAGTACTCCTGGGACAATACCATGAAATGAAAGAGGTAAGGATCTATACTAGTTAGTACTCCTGGGACAATACCATGAGATGAAAGAGGTAAGGATCTATACTAGTTAGTACTCCTGGGACAATACCATGAGATGAAAGAGGTAAGGATCTATACTAGTTAGTACTCCTGGGACAATACCATGAGATGAAAGAGGTAAGGATCTATACTAGTTACACACTGATATAACAGGTTAGTTAGTTACTTAGTTGCACACTGATATAACAGGTTAATTAGTACACACTGATATAACAGTTAATTAGTACACACTGATATAACAGGTTAATTAGTACACACTGATATAACAGGTTAGTTAGTATACACTGATATAACAGGTTAGTTAGTTACTTAGTTGCACACTGATATAACAGGTCAATTAGTTACACACTGATATAACAGGTTAGTTAGTATACACTGATATAACAGGTTAGTTAGTTACTTAGTTGCACACTGATATAACAGGTTAATTAGTTACACACTGATATAACAGGTTAGTTAGTATACACTGATAACAGGTTAGTTAGTTACTTAGTTGCACACTGATATAACAGGTTAATTAGTTACACACTGATATAACAGGTTAATTAGTTACACACTGATATAACAGGTTAGTTAATTACACACTGATATAACAGGTTAGTTAGTTACTTAGTTGCACACTGATATAGCAGGTTAATTAGTTACACACTGATATAACAGGTTAATTAGTTACACACTGATATAACAGGTTAGTTAATTACACACTGCTATAAAAGGTTAGTTAGTTACACACTGATATAACAGGTCAGTTAATTACACACTGATATAACAGGTTAGTTAGTTACACACTGATATAACAGGTTAGTTAGTTACACACTGATATAACAGGTTAGTTAGTATACACTGATATAACAGGTTAGTTAGTTACTTAGTTGCACACTGATATAACAGGTTAATTAGTTACACACTGATATAACAGGTTAATTAGTTACACACTGATATAACAGGTTAGTTAATTACACACTGATATAACAGGTTAGTTAGTTGCACACTGATATAACAGGTTAATTAGTTACACACTGATATAACAGGTTAATTAGTTACACACTGATATAACAGGTTAATTAGTTACACACTGATATAACAGGTTAGTTAGTTACACACTGATATAACAGGTTAGTTAATTACACACTGATATAACAGGTTAGTTATTTGCACACTGATATAACAGGTTTGTTAGTTACACACTGATATAACAGGTTAGTTGGTTAGTTACACACTGATATAACTAGTTAGTTAGTAACACACTGAGATAACAGGTTAGTTAGTACACACTGATATAACAGGTTAGTTAGTTACACACTGATATAACAGGTTTGTTAGTTACACACTGATATAACAGGTTCGTTAGTTAGTTGCACACTGATATAACAGGTTAGTTAGTTAGTTGCACACTGATATAACTAGTTAGTTAGTTGCACACTGATATAACTAGTTAGTTAGTTGCACACTGATATAACTAGTTAGTTAGTTACACACTGATATAACAGGTTAGTTAGTTGCACACTGATATAACTAGTTAGTTAGTTGCACACTGATATAACTAGTTAGTTAGTTACACACTGATATAACAGGTTAGTTAGTACACACTGATATAACAGGTTAGTTAGTTACACACTGATATAACAGGTTAGTTAGTTAGTTACACACTGATATAACAGGTTAGTTAGCTGCACACTGATATAACAGGTTAGTTAGCGGCACACTGATATAACAGGTTAGTTAGTTACACACTGATATAACAGGTTAGTTAGTTACACACTGATATAACAGGTTAGTTAGTTAGTTGCACACTGATATAACAGGTTAGTTAGTTACACATTGCTATAACAGGTTAGTTAGTTAGTTAGTTACACATTGATATAACAGGTTAGTTAGTAACACACTGATATAACAGGTTAGTTAGTTAGTAACACACTGATATACGAGGTTAGTTAGTTAGTAACACACGGATATAATATGTTAGCTAGTAACACACTGATATAACAGGTTAGTTAATTAGTTAGTTAGTTAGTAACACACTGATATAACAGGTTAGTTAGTAACACACTGATATAACAGGTGAGTTAGTTCGTTAGTTACACACTGATATAACAGGTTAGTTAGTAGACTGGATCAATTATATAACAGATGATGTTCAGAAGAAATGCTATTCACTTTTCACACAGTGTGAATTAAAATCAGGTTAATCAAATCATTGGCAGCAATCCATACAACAATTGGCGTCAAGATTTTTTTAAACCACATGTTCCAAGATGTTGTTTAGTATACATACGTAGTTGATGTCTCATTAGATACACTTTAAATCACATACACTAGACATTAGAGGTAACATCTGCTGAAGGACGTTATTGCAGGCCCATATCCAAGAGGACAGATTTGAAGATGCCAACAGACAGTGGTAATGCTTAATCTGCTGACTGTTATGATAACCTCCAGGCTGTATGCTGTGGTGTCAAGCCATAAAAAGATCCAGAAACGTAAACCTTAATGTCACTATGCCAAGACTAATAGAGCATTTCAAGGCCAGATTCCATCAGAACATGCCAGAACAGGTTATACAGGTTAATATCATAGCTCCATTATATACAAATCTCTAAAGAATGTTTTATAATTTATTTAACCATTTACAAGTCAGTCAGTTAAAAAAACCTTGTATTTTACAATGACAACTTGGCAATTATTTGATACCATGTCTCTTCCCTCCTTTCCCCTCTCTCTTCCCCCCTTTCCCCCTCTCCCAGTACATCCACCACAGCCCAGGGAACTCCAAGCGTGGCTTCGGCATCGACTGTGCCATCCTGTCATGCCAGGTGTACATCTCCCAGATCCTGGTGGCATCGGCGCTGGGCGCTGCAGTGGACGCCACGGGTAGTGTGCGGGTCATCCCTATGGTGGCGTCCGGTGGCTCCTTCCTGGGTTTCCTCACCGCCTGGTTCCTGGTCATCTACCCGAGCCACGGCGATGCGGAGGCCAAGGGTGAGCAGAAAGCTTTAACAGGGCCCTCCTCTGAAAGCAGCGGCACAGAGAAACCCAGTGTTCTAAAACTGACCAAGAAAGGCGCCGCCACCACTACGTGTAAAGTGGAGTGCGAATCCACTCTGTGATGGGGGGTTACTGTTACCATAGCAATGCAAACGACATCAACAAACGATGAAAATAAAAACTGACATTCCCTTTTCCGCCACCCAAGACTGTGCTGCATGGCATGGGCTTGACCGACCTGCTCTTTCTCTGAGACACATGGGCCAGGATGTTTTAAGGTTTAATTTGTACTTTTTTCATTTAATATGGGGCCTCTCTCGTGTCGCGGTCTCAGGACTGTGGTGTGGCGAGGAGAGGACAATCATCTCTCCCTCTCAGGGCCACCAGGAGCCGCCATCAAGGCGGTCCGACTGGATAGGACAGATCAGGGGACAATGGATACACACGCGACCGACCGTCGTTCACACGCTGAACTGGGATCTCTCGAAAAGACATGCACTTCACTCTTGCACTTCCAATCATGGGTCAAGACAAAAATAGTTTAAGAGATATTTTATTCTTCTAATAAGTGAATCATTTGAAAATACTGAAAATTGCTCTTCCTTTTGATTGAACATTTTATTTAGTTTATTTTACTCTATATATTTTTGACATGATATTGCAGAAGGACATTGTAATCACCAAATGTGGCCAGGCCCGGTATAATTTACAGGGTTGATGTTTTACTTTTTGGACTTTAAAGGTTTTTAGTGGCTTTAAGAGGAAACGGCACAGGTATAAGGAGGTGATTTCTTGGTTAGGAGAGCATCTCCAAAG
The DNA here is from genome assembly GCF_016432855.1 of Salvelinus namaycush. Lineage (NCBI taxonomy): Eukaryota > Metazoa > Chordata > Actinopteri > Salmoniformes > Salmonidae > Salvelinus > Salvelinus namaycush. The sequence continues at coordinate 23,034,927 of NC_052338.1, read as the reverse complement.
TGAGGAGCGAAAGAAGGCATTGTTTGGTAAATAGTTCTCTTATTTATTTTATTTTAGCACATACTAAGTTGTCATAAGACCAGTTACACTATATCTACACGTAGATATCTTTATCCTCTCTAGTAATTTATACTAAGGATCCTATTTTCCACCTTTCAGTATAAATCCTTCAGAGATCACGTCCTTAAGGGCATTACCATTGACGGAGAACAGAAACACTTTAAGAGAAAGAATCTCAGTGCTGCGTTGGAGTTACGAAGGAGTGCATACCAAACGAAGGAGAGAAGCTGAGGAGCGCTGTAAGGAGCTTGGAAGGTTTTCTGTCTCAGTGAGAAGAAACAGATTTCGGGCTTAATTTCCTTTACTACTACTTATTTTTCTTTCTCTTGTTTCAAATGCAATGTTAATGGATTGTGTCACTCGCTGCACAATTTCAGCTGTTGTCCTTTTTTTGAGGATGTTACTAAAACTAGCTAGATGTTTGTCAAATGTGGGAGTGAGGTTAGATGGAGGGTTGGGGGAGGAGCCCCTAGGCAGAACTTAAACTGTGCAGGAATTGAAGTTGGTTCTTTTCCTACTACATAGGTCTTCTATTTTCAGTTTCTAACTGAATGAAAAAGAAGTAATGGGTCTTAAAAGAAGAGTAATATCCTCTCACTTTTGTAGTCTGTTTACATTTTAGAAACCTGGTTGCTGCATGGTTTGGGCCATGTGGCGAGTTGTGCTGTGCTCTCTGAAGCAGCCCTAGCTAAATGCTAACCCGCCAGCCATGTTGGCTCTGCATGGCCTACATACAGTGTATTGGGAAAGTATTCAGACCCCTTCCGTTTTTCCACATTTTGTTACGCCTTATTCTAAAATGGATTAAATTGAATTTTTTCCTTCTCAATCTACACAAAATACCCCATAATGACAAAGCCGAAAACAGGTTTAGACATTTTTGAAAATGTATTAAAAATAAAAAACAGAAATACCTTATTTACATAAGTATTCAGACCCTTTGCTATGAAACTAGAAATTGAGCTCCGGTGCATCCTGTTTCCATTGACAATCCTTGAGATGTTTTTACAACTTGATTGGAGTCCACGTGTGGTAAATTCAATTGATTGGACATGATTTGGAAAGACACACACTTGTCTATATAAGGTCCTACAGTTGACAGTGCATGTCAGAGCAAAAACCAAGCCATGAGGTTGAACAAATTGTCCGTAGAGCTCCGAGACAGGATTGTGTCGAGGCACAGATCTGGGGAAGGGTACCAAAATATGTCTGCAGCATTGAAGGTCCCCAAGAACACAGTGGCCTCCATCACTCTTAAAATGGAAGGAGTCTGTAACCACCAAGACTCTTCCCAGAGCTGGCCGCCCAGCCAAACTGAGCAATTGGGGGAGAAGGGCAGTGACCCGATGGTCATTCTGACAGAGTTCCTCTGCGGAGATGGGAGAAACTTCCAGAAGGACAACCATCTCTGCAGCACTCCACCAAGCAGGCCTTTATGGTAGAGTGGCCAGATGGAAGCCACTCCTCAGTAAAAGGCACATGACAGCCTGCTTGGAGTTTGCTAAAAGGCACTTAAAGGATTCTCAGGCCATGAGAAACAAGATTATCTGGTCTGATGAAACCAAGATTGACTTCTTTGGCCTGAATGCCAAATCTCACGCCTGGTGGAAGCCTGGCACCATCCCTACAGTGAAGAATTATGGTTGCAGCATTATGCTGTGGGGATGTTTTTTAGAGGCAGGGACTGCGAGACTAGTCAGGATAGAGGGAAAGATGAACGGAGCAAAGTATAGCGAGATCCTTGTTGAAAATCTGCACCAGAGCACTCAGGACCTCAGACTGGGGCGAAGGTTCACCTTCCAACAGGACAACGACCCTAAGCACACAGCCAAGACAATGCAGGAGTGGCTTCAGGACAAGTCTCTGAATGTCCTTAAGTAGCCAGAGCCCGGACTTGAACCCGGTTGAACATCTCCGGAGAGTCCTGAAAATAGCTGTGCAGCGACGCTCCCAATCCAACCTGACAGAGCTTGAGAGGATCTGTAGAGAAGAATGGGAGAAACTCCCCAAATACAGGTGTGCCAAGCTTGTAGCGTCATACCCAAGAAGACTTGAGGCTGTAATCGCTATCAAAGGTGCTTCAACAAAGTACTGAGTAAAAGTTCTGAATACTTATGTAAACGTGATATTTCCGGGTTTTTTTTTTTAATACATCTGCAAAAATGTATAAAAACCAGTTTTTGCTTTGTCATTGTTGGGTATTGTGTGTAGATTGAGTGTAACAACAAAATGTAGAAAAAGTCAAATGGTCAGAATACTTTCCAAATGCATTGTATACCCTGAGCTGGAATGGGGGCTCAGTTTAATTATTGTATAGAAGACATGGTAGGCTGAGGGTGGAAGCAAGTGGAGGAAGTAGAGCTCCACTGTAAAACTCATTGGGGCTAAATGTCCAGCTGGTGTGTCTGTTGCGTTGAGCGTCTATGCTGGTTATGGCTTTACAGGCACATGTGTCTCTGCTGTGACAGGTCCCAGGAGGTTTAACCAGAGCCTTCTTAGGGCTCTCTAGAGCTGGGACTACCCAAAAACTATCCAGGTTGGCTGTGTTTCTACAGGAATACTTACCGTATACGAGATATGGCTTCCTTCTACTACGTGTTTATTATATTAAACAGTTAGAGTACATCGCTCTGTCGTCTCTTGTTTAGGATACATGTTAATCCATAGAGGTAGATTTGTGCAAGTGTAATTTAACCTTTATTAATAAGTGTAAAACTGAAAAACAATAAGCTGAAATCTTTTCAGTGTCGAGGAGATTTATACCAAACTTGAAGTGAAAACAAAGAGAGCATCAAGTTTTGACAAATCTGTCAATCGTTGCAATAATGTTTTCTGCCTCAGTAAGCAAGGGTGGAAGTGTTAAGACTGGGGTCAGGTGAACTTTTAGACTGCCTGGGTGGATGTAGCCTACTATGTGTATCATAGTTATATGAAAAAGAAAAACAACAACCATGTACTCGTAGCTAAAGAAGCATAGTATTGGTTAGGTTTTTAAGAGAACCACACCTTGTTGAATACTTGAAGTGCAACTTGAGTGTTTCTAAGATGCAAGGAAGTGTATGAAAGTTTTCCTGAACCTCTTGCCGTTGACTCTGGAATGTTAAGATAGTGGCCTACGTTGAATGGCCTGCTGGGAGTTGGAGTTTCCTTGATTCCATCAGGTGACAATGAAAAAGTAATGAATGTAAAATCTTTGTTGTTTTGTGATGGGTAGAGGGTTTGACATTGCACAGAACTTGCACATACAAAGTTTGAAGAAAAAAATGAATAATCTTGCAAAAGAAAAAAAATCTAAACTGTGGATATTTATTTTTAGATATTTTCTCGTTAAATGGACACTTTCACTTTATTTAAAGATATACAAATACAGAGATATTTACAGTTGTAACAAATGCAAGAGAGGCATGTTACAGTAATCAGAGGACTGGAATGTGTTTGAAACACATGAGTGTGTGCGAATGAGTGTGTGTGTGTGTGTGTGCGTGTTAGATTTCAATCTCACCTCAGTTTTTCCTGTTCCTACGTCTCCACAATCATCTGGTTTACAATTCACTTTACTTTCAAAGCTTGAGGTCGCGCTGCATTACCAACATTTAATTGTACATATTTTTACACAGAAATATCTTTGAATAAGTATAGGCCTAGTTCTTAAGATCAATTTCCCTGTTGTTGCTTTTGATTGGAAAATGCTATTATTCATCTCTCATTATGTTAAAGATACCTTTTATAAGATCATCTGATTTTAGGACAATGGGAGTTGCATATATTTTTTTCTGTTAATGAAATTAATCATGGATGTTGCTTAAAGATTTAATCATGGGGAAAACAGAGTATTTGCAGTGTACTATATACCTTGTCATGAAAGTTGTAAATATTATATTAGTTTATTTTGCTGCTATAAAAAAGCTGATTATTTGTATTAGTTTTTTTTTAAAGTACTGTATATACGTTGTGTAAATATGCTTGAGCCTTCATATGTAGAAGTATGGAAGAACACTGTATTGAATGCACCTTTAAAAAAACTCTTAATAACCAAAGAGCTTCTGTCTCTTTATTATTAAACTATACTTTCATACATGGCATTTTGAAGACTAAGTATTAGATATGTATCTACACATATACTGGTAAACTGCATCACCAGCATCTCTGAAAAACTGTACAAGCGTAATATAAAGTCATGTTAACGTTAGAGGGTGGATTGTTTTTAGGTCAACATGAGTAAGACCTTGGGTTGTCCGAAGGTCTTGTAGATGAAGAAGCGGACACAACAGCTATCAGTGCATTAGACGGACAAATGAAGCGACTCAACATAATTTATCAGGGGATATCAAATGAATACAAAATGGGAGAGGGAATAGTGACACCTCCACACCATATTCCAGTCCCACAATACTAAAGTCTTAGTCACTTAAGGGCCCATCACTGAGGTCAAACGACAGGTCATCCCCACTGATAGATAGGCAAAGTGAGCTAACCACAGCTTCCTCTTTCAATTAAAGCCACGCTCTGTAAGAGCATGTTTGCTTATGATAAGGTGAAACAGTTGTTGTCATAGGCTACATTAGTTGTATATAATGTCTAATATGCCACGGCTGTCAGTCAATCAGCATTCAGATCTTGAACCACCCGATTTATAATACTTCTTAAACCAATGGGTATATTTGCTAAACATTTTTTACTGTAAATCTACCAGACTGCAATACTATGACTTGGACATAAAATCATATCTACCATACATAATGTACACGACACCTTGAGGACAAAAATGTCCACTTGTCTGTGAATGTTGTCAACAGTCCCTTATACAAGGCTGCCACCTTGTGGTGTTGTACTGTTACATTTCTCACCACTGGATACTATTCTGTATTTCATTTGTTTTTCTTGCCGCTGGATGGTCGCGTTTAACGGCATAGCAACCAGCAGTCCTATACATTCTTATTATAATCATCTTAATTGAAACGTGATTAGTTGTAGCCTACAATAGAACTCTCAATTGAAACGCAATACATTTTTAACACGTTTGATTTCAATTAGTTGTCTGTGTCAGCATACATAGGCTATTACTCCTGAATCAAATTTAAATCTGTGTAGGCTATTAGCCGCCTTTTCAATTCAATTCAAGGGGCTTTATAGGCATGGGAAACGTGTTAACATTGCCAAAGCAAGTGAGGTAGATAATATACAAAAGTGAAATAAACAATAAAAATTAACAGTAAACATTACACATACAGAAGTTTCAAAACAAAGACATTACAAATGTCATATTATATATATACAGTGTTGTAACAATGTACAAATGGTTAAAGTACACAAGGGAAAATAAATGAGCATAAATATGGGTTGTATTTACAATCGTGTTTGTTCTTCACTGGTTGCCCTTTTCTTGTGGCAACAGGTCACACATCTTGCTGCTGTGATGGCACACTGTGGAATTTCACCCAGTAGATATGGGAGTTTATCAAAATTGGATGTCTCTCTGTAACGGATGTGAAATGGCTAGCTAGTTAGCGGGTACGCGCTTACTAGCGTTTCAATCAGTTACGTCACTTGCTCTGAAACCTATTAGTAGTGTTGCCCCTTGCTCTGCAAGGGCCGTGGCCTTTGTGGAGCGATGGGTAACGATGCTTCGTGGGCGACCGTTGTTGATGTGTGCAGAGGGTCCCTGCTTCGCGCCCGTGTCGGGGCGAGGGGACGACGTAAAGTTATACTGTTACATCTCTAATATGGTCATACATTGGGCAGGAGGTTAGGAAGTGCAGCTCAGTTTCCACCTCATTTTGTGGGCAGTGAGCACATAGCCTGTCTTCTCTTGAGAGCCATGTCTGCCTACGGCGGCCTTTCTCAATAACAAGGCTATGCTCACTGAGTCTGTACATAGTCAAAGCTTGAGCCTTCATATGTAGAAGTATGGAAGAACACTGTATTGAATGCACCTTTAAAAAAACTCTTAATAACATTTAAGTCATTTAGCAGACGCTCTTATCCAGAGCGATAATCAAATAGCTTCTGTCTCTTTATTATTAAACTATACTTTCATACATGGCATTTTGAAGACTAAGTATTAGATATGTATCTACACATATACTGGTAAACTGCATCACCAGGAAGTTGTATGGAGCCAGCAACAGATAGTGGTCATACAAAAGCAGGCGTTTACATTCCTCAATTTGATATGGAGATATGTCGAAGACTAACAGATGAACTCTCAGTATACTCTGTTGAACTGTTGCCAATAGTAGCTGCCCGTGTAGTAGTGTGATTCTGTTTGGTTCTTTATTAATTTAGTCTGTGAACTGTGATTAATCTAATACAGTAGGTGGCGGCATGCAGTTGTAACGTTTTTTTGCGGACTGCCAAATTATCGAAGAAGAACCAGCACCAGCAAGCGGTGGTACATTTGCTCCACTTGAGCTAGTGATGGGAAGTTCGGGTCTTTTCGACTTGTTCACTAAAAATAACGAATCTTTCGACTAATTTTGTTAATTTGAGTCAGTAAATGCCCAGAGCACACATGGCCACCTACCGTCGAACAAGAAACTGAAAACTCGAAAGAGTCATGAGCATATTGGAGCTGTCATTTGTGACTACGACTTGTAAACTTGTGCTTTAAACAATGTACATTGGTTGATTGCTAGGCATACAAATAAGATTTTGTCTTGCTACATTTGAAACGAGGTATAGTTATGGCGGCTACCGGACTAGATTGTGAACGACTTAATGGCATGCATTGCTTGACAGCGGTGAGGGTGATAAGTAGCTGTCGACTCGCCCTAAATTCTTCCGTTGCTCTGTCGTTTGCTACACACTTCCATAGATGAAGAGGGAAAGAGATGCCCAACTCAGCGGAAAATCTGTCTCCCTCCAGCAGGTGGCGTTTTTTTCCCCACCAAGCATGGAGTTCAATGAGTGTCGAATTTGATCAACAACAAAAATAAATGACTTATTTGCTAGTTGAGGTTTGTTGGTGGAATGTACGTTTCGTGATGCTTAAGTTGTTAAGAGTGTACTGATATAAATAGGACATGTATCTTGTCATAAATGCATAATTCAATTTAAGGGGCTTTGTTGGCATGAAAAACACATGTTTACATTGACAAAGCAAGTGACATAGACAATAAACAAAAGTGAAATAAACAATAAAAATGTAACAGTAAACATTACACTTACAAAAGTTCCAAAACAATAGACATTTCAAATGGCATATTATGTCTATCTATATAGTGTTGTAACAATGTGCAAATAGTTAAAGTACAAAAGGGAAAATAAATAAACATAAATGTAGGTTGTATTTACAATGGTGTTTGTTCTTCACTGGTTGCCCTTTTCTTGTGGCAGGTCACAAATCTTGCTGCTGTGATTGCACACTGAGGTATTTCACCCAATAGATATGGGAGTTTATCAAAATTGTATTTGTTTTCAAATTCTTTGTGGGTCTGTGTAATCTGAGGGAAATATGTCTCTCTAATATGGTCATACATTTGGCAGGAGGTTAGGAAGTGCAGTTCAGTTTCCACCTTTCTCAATAGCAAGGCTATGCTCACTGAGTCTGTACATAGTCAAAGTTTTCCTTAAGTTTGGGTCAGTCACAGTGGTCAGGTATTCTGCCACTGTGTACTATGTTTAGGGCCAAATAGCATTCTAGTCTGCTCTGTTTTTTTGTTAATTCTTTCCAATGTGTCAAGTAATTATCTTTTTGATTCTCATTATTTGGTTGGATCTAATTTTGTTGCTGTCCTGGGGCTCTGTGGGGTCTGTTTGTGTTTGTGAACAGAGCCCCATGACCAGCAAGGCGACCGGAAACATGACCAAATACAAACAGTGTAGATATTCCCTCCGCAAGGCAATCAAACAAGCTAAGAGTCCGTATAGAAACAAAGAGTCGCAATTCAACGGCTCAGACACGAGACGTATATGGCAGGGTCTACAGTTAATCACGGACTACAAAAAGAAAATCAGCCCTGTCGCGGACCACGATGTCCTGCTCCCAGACAAACTTAACAACTTCTTTGCTCGCTTTGAGGACAATACAGTGCCAACGACACAGCCCGCTACCAAAACCTGCTGGCTCTCCTTCACTGCAGCCAACGTCAGTAAAGCATTTAAATGTGTTAACCTTCGCAAGGTTGCCGGCCTAGACAGCATCCCTAGCCGCGTCCTCAGAGCATGCTCAGACCAGCTGGCTGGTGTGTTTACGGACATATTCAATCAATCGTTATCCCAGTCTGCTGTTCCCACATGCTTCAAGAGGGCCACCATTGTTCCAGTTCCCAAGAAAGCAAAGGTAACTGAGCTAAATTACTATCGCCCCGTAGCACTCACTTCCGTCATCATGAAGTGCTTTGAGAGACTAGTCAAGAATCATATCAACTCCACCCTACCTGACACTCTAGACCCACTCCAATTTGCTTACCGCCCCAATAGGTCAACAGACAACGCAATCACACTGCACACTGCCCTAACCCATCTGGACAAGAGGAATAGCTATGTAAGAATGCTGTTCATGGACTAGAGCTCAGCATTTAACACCATAGTACCCTCCAAACTCGTCATTAAGCTCGAGACCCTGGGTCTCGACCCCGCCCTGTGCAACTGGATCCTCGACTTCCTGACGGGCTGCCCCCAGGTGATGAGGGTAGGAAACAACATCTCCACCCCGCTGATCCTCAACACTGGGGCCCCACAAGGGTGCGTTCTCAGCCCTCTCCTGTACTCCCTGTTCACCCATGACTGCGTGGCCATGCACGCCTCCAACTCAATCATCAAGTTTGCAGACAACACTACAGTGGTAGGCTTGATTACCAACAACGACGAGACGGCCTACAGGGAGGAGGTGAGGGCCCTCGGAGTGTGGTGTCAGGAAAACAACCTCACACTCAACGTCAACAAAACAAAGAAGATGATCGTGGACTTCAGGAAACAGCAGAGGGAGCACTCCCCTTATCCACATCGACGACGGGATAGTAGTGGAGAAGGTGGAAAGTTTTAAGTTCCTCGGCGTACACATCACGGACAAACTGAAATGGTCCACCCACACAGACAGCGTGGTGAAGAAGGTGCAACAGTGCCTCTTCAACCTCAGTAGGCTGAAGAAATTTGGCTTGTCACCAAAATCACTCACAAACTTTTACAGATACACAATCGAGAGCATCCTGTCGGGCTGTATCACCGCCTGGTACGGCAACTGCTCCACCCACAACCATAAGGCTCTCCAGAGGGTAGTGAGGTCTGCACATGTAACAGTATTGCTTCCGTCACTCTCCTTGACCCGACCTGGGCTCGAACCAGGGACCCTCTGCACACATCAACAACAGTCACCCACGAAGCCTCGTTACCCATCGCTCCACAAAAGCCACGGCCCTTGCAGAGCAAGGGGAACAACTACTTCAGGTCTCAGAGCGAGTGACGTCACCGATTGAAACACTATTAGCGCGCACCACCGCTAACTAGCTAGCCATTTCACATCGGTTACACACAACGCATCACTGGGGGCAAACTACCTGCTCTCCAGGACACCTACACCACCCGATGTCACAAAGGCCAAAAATATCATCAAGAACAACAACCCCCCGAGCCACTGCCTGTTCACCCCGCTATCATCCAGAAGGCGAGGTCAGTACAGGTGCATCAAAGCTGGGACCGAGAGACTGAAAAACAGCTTCTATCTCAAGGCCATAAGACTGTTAACAGCCATCACTAACATTGAGTGGCTGCTGCCAACATACTGACTCAAATCTCTAGCCACTTTAATAATTAAAAATTGGATGTAAGAAATGTATTAGTCACTTTAAACTATGCCACTTTATATAATGTTTACATACCCTACACTACTCATCTCATATGTATATACTGTACTCTATACCATCTACTGCATCTTGCCTATGCCGTTCGGCCATCGCTCATCCATATATATTTTAATGTACATATTCTTATTCATTCCTTTACACTTGTGTGTATAAGGTAGTTGTTGTGAAATTGTTAGATTACTTGTTAGATATTACTGCATGTTCGGAACTAGAAGCACAAGCATTTCGCCGAACGGCATAGGCAAGATGCAGTAGATGGTATAGAGTACAGTATATACATATGAGAAGAGTAATGTAGGGTGTGTAAACATTATATAAAGTGGCATAGTTTAAAGTGACCTGTGATACATTTGTTACATCCAATTTTTTATTATTAAAGTGGCTAGAGATTGAGTCAGTATGTTGGCGGCAGCCTTGTTGGCAGCAGCCATTGTTTAAAGTGACTAGTGATACATGTCTTACATCCAATTTTTTATTATTGAAGTGGCTAGAGATTTGGGTCAGTATGTTGGCAGCAGCCACTCAATGTTAGTGATGGCTGTTAACAGTCTGATGGCCTTGAGATTGAAGCTGTTTTTCAGTCTCTCAGTCCCAGCTTTGATGCACCTGTACTGACCTCGCCTTCTGGATGATAGCGGGGTGAACAGGCAGTGGCTCGGGTGGTTGTTGTCCTTGATGATCTTTTTCACCTTCCTGTGACATCGGGTGGTTTAGGTGTCCTGGAGGGCAGGTATTTTGCCCCCAGTGATGCGTTGTGCAGACCTCACTACCCTCTGGAGAGCCTTACGGTTGTGGGTGGAGCAGTTGCCGTACCAGGCGGTGATACAGCCCGACAGGATGCTCTCGATTGTGCATCTGTAAAAGTTTGTGAGTGATTTTGGTGACAAGCCAAATTTCTTCAGCCTCCTGAGGTTGAAGAGGTGCTGTTGCGCCTTCTTCACCACGCTGTCTGTGTGGGTGGACAATTTCAATTTGTCCGTGATGTGTACGCCAAGGAACTTAAAACTTTCCACCTTCTCCACTACTGTCCCATCGGTGTGGATAGGGGAGTGCTCCCTCTGCTGTTTCCTGAAGTCCACGATCATCTCCTTTGTTTTGTTGACATTGAGTGTGAGGTTATTTTCCTGACACCACACTCCGAGGGCCCTCACCACCTCCCTGTAGGCCGTCTCGTCGTTGTTGGTAATCAGGCCTACCACTGTAGTGTTGTCTGCAAACTTGATGATTGAGTTGGAGGCGTGCATGGCCACGCAGTCATGGGTGAACAGGGAGTACAGGAGAGGGCTGAGAACGCACCCTTGTGGGGCCCCAGTGTTGAGGATCAGCGGGGTGGAGATGTTGTTTCCTACCCTCACCACCTGAGGGCGGCCCGTCAGAAAGTCCAGGACCCAGTTGCACAGGGCGGGGTCAAGACCCAGCGTCTCGAGCTTAATGATGAGTTTGGAGGGTACTATGGTGTTAAATGCTGAGCTGTAGTTGATGAACAGCATTCTTACATAGGTATTCCTCTTGTCCAGATGGGTTAGGGCAGTGTGCAGTGTGATTGCGTAGTCTGTGGACCTATTAGGGCGGTAAACAAATTGGAGTGGGTCTAGAGTGTCAGGTAGGGTGGAGTTGATATGATTCTTGACTAGTCTCTCAAAGCACTTCATGATGACGGAAGTGAGTGCTACGGGGCGATAGTCGTTTAGCTCAGTTACCTTAGCTTTCTTGGGAACAGGAACAATGGTGGCCCTCTTGAAGCATGTGGGAACAGCAGACTGGGATAGAAATGTATTGAATATGTCTGTAAACACATCAGCCAGCCAGGTGGTCTGCGCATGCTCTGAGGACGCAGCTAGGGATGCCGTCTGGGCCGGCAGCCTTGCGAGGGTTAACACGCTTAAATGTTTTACTCACGTCGGCCAAGGAGAAAGAGAGCCCACAGTCTTTGGTAGCGGGCCGTGTCGGTGGCACTATTGTTCTCAAAGCGCGCAAAGAAGTTGTTTAATTTGTCTGGGAGCAAGACATCGATGTTCACGACGGGGCTGGTTTTCTTTTTGTAATCCGTGATTGTCTGTAGACCCTGACACATACGTCTCGTGTTTGAGCCGTTGAATTGCGACTCCACTTTGTCTCTATACTGACTCTTTGCTTGTTTGATTGCCTTATGGAGGGAATAAGTACACTGTTTGTATTCGGTCATGTTTCCAGTCATCTTGCCATGATTAAATGTGTTGGTACGTGCTGTCAGTTTTGCGCAATTGCTGCCATCAATCCACGGGTTTCTGGTTAGGGAAGGTTTTAATGGTCACAGTGGGTACAACATCTCCTATACACCTCCTTATAAACTCGCTCACCGAGACAGTGTATACATCAATGTTATTGTCTGAGGCTACCCGGAACATATCCCAGTCCACGTGATCGAAGCAATCTTGAAGCGTGGAATCCGATTTGTCAGACCAGCGTTGAATAGACTTAAGCACGGGCGCTTCCTGTTTTAGTTTCTGCCTATAGGAGGGGAGCAACAAGATGGAGTCATGGTCAGATTTGCCAAAAGGAGGGTGGGGGAGGGCCTTGTATGCATCGCGGAAGTTAGAGTAGCAGTGGTCGAGTGTGTTACTCGCTCGTGTACTGCAATCAATATGCTGATAAAATTTAGGTTGCCTTTTACTCAGATTAGCTTTGTTAAAATTCCCAGCTACAATAAATGCAACCTCAGGATATGTGGTTTCCAATTTGCATAAAGTCCAGTGAAGTTCCTTGATGGCCGTCTTGGTATCTGCTTGCGGGGGGATATACACGGCTGTGTCGATAACCGAGGAGAAGGGCATTTGATTGTGAGGAATTCTAGGTCAGGTGAACAAAAGGACTTGAGTTCTTGTATGTTGTTACAATTACACCATGAGTCGTTAATCATGAAACATGCACCCCCGCCGTTCTTCTTACCAGAGAGATGTTTGTTCTTGTCCGTGCGATGCACTGAAAATCCTGTTGGCTGTCTGGACTCCGACCGCATGTCCCCAGCTAGCCATGTCTCTGTGAAACAGAGTATGTTACAATCCCGCTCTGGCACCCTCTCCTCTGATGGCATTGTTTTGGGTTGACCTCTGGAATCAGTTCAAATGCCCTGGGAGGTACAGACAAAGGATCCGCTTGGGAAAAGTTGTATTCTTGGTCGTAGTGCTGGTTGTGCTGTTAAGTTGACGTCTCTCTGATATCCAATAGTTCTTCCCGGCTGTATGAATTAACACTTAAGATGTTCTGGCCTAACAATGTAAGAAATAATACATTTAAAAAGAATACTGCTTACCCAGAATCAGGTGTCGGACTCAGCCCTTAATCAAAATGAATGACAGCACAGAATCGGCCCAAATACATTGGGCCATTTCCTTCTACCAAAATTCAGCCGACTTTGCCGGCATCTTACCAGAATCCCCCCAGAAGCGGCCCGATGCAAATTTAAATAAATGTATACAAAATTACCCGATTTAGTAATTTTAAATATTACTATTATACATTTTATACATAAAAATTATACCCATCCACAAAAAAACATTTTATTTCAGATGAAACACCATACACCTGGTGACCATGTCAGCGTGCATGCGCCTAGCCCACCAAAGGAGTCGCTACAGCGCGAAGGGAGAAGGACATCCCAGCCGGCCAAACCCTACCCTCACTCGGACGACACTCGGCCAATTGTGCATCGCCTCATGGTTCTCCCGGTCGCGGCCGGCACGGGTCTCGAACCACCATCTGTAGAAATGCTGCACCACTCGGGAGGTTCCATCCACAAAGTTTTTAATGCTTATCAATTGCCTTGCACAAAGTATCAAAATACTAAAATACTACACAGGACTCTTAAATAGTTTCATTTAAATGTTAATAGTATTTTTTGATCACCTAAACAATAAGGAAAATATGGAAAAATAAATAAATAATGAAATGTTAATTATATAAAGTAGCCCGTGTAATCATATGCCAGAGAGTAGCCCCAATCGGCCCGAGCCCCAAGTAATACATTTGGGCCAGATAACTCGCACCGAATCGGCCAGAGCTCAATCCCCGCATCCTAGCCATAAGTAATACTGCCCGAAGGCGGCCCAGACTCGGGCCTTATTACGTCTGCCGAGTCTGACACTCAGCCAGAATCGGCCCAGATCCACTGTGTGCTAGCTGGGTAGTTTCCTAAGGACTAGAAGCGATGCGACGATCTCTGTCAGCGCCATCTTGCTAGGAATGTGACATATGTTTTTGTTCTTTTTTATAAAGCCAAAAAGATTGGATAAGTGGTTTATCCATACATCTCTGTTTTGGATAGATAACTCCTTGTGTTGTTGTTTGTTTCGAGTTTTCCAATTTTCCCAGAAGTGGTTAGAGTCTATGGATTATTAAATTACATTGAGCGGATTTCTGACGTGCTGTTTTTACGTCGTATTTCTGTGTTGTTTTAGTAATTCGTAGGCGCAGGTTATCTGGGTCTCTATGTGTTCTATTTTAGTTTCTTCTCTGCGAGAAGTATCAAACGTCCGTGAGCGTGGTGTAGCGTTAGGGCAAAAGGAGTTTGTGTTGCCAGGCAATACGATAAGCAGTTGTTCACGAACTGCAGCCCCCCAAACAATTCGCTCTCGAGTTTATTGAGCAGAGGCTGTGTATGTTTTGGTTCTACAAAGTTGTGTCCATCAGTACATTAAATAATCAATTAATTGCAGTCATTCTTGCACCATGCAATCAATGATCAGTTCTAAACATGTATTTTTCTTCTCTATGCTATTTATATATTTTCCTGCGAGCATCCGCTGAGTAGGAGGAGCGTAATTTAATTATGCTATAGGAGTCAATGCAGCTCACCCGGTTCCGTTCACGTAAAAGAGCCGGCTCATTTGGCTCCCAAACGGCTGTTGGTTCAAAACGCTTAAAAATCGACCTAGATCAACAGATCACCGGATGTTTAAATGTGAAGCATCCGGTTGGCATTTCCACTCACTACCAAATATGGTGATGAGAGGAAGCCCAGTTGCCGGCAGTGAGAGAAGACGGTGCGAGATAGATTTTGGCTGACATTCTGCACATTTTCTCATCGATTAAACATTTGATCTCCATACAGTTGTCTGTTTACAAATATAGACTCTGTAACAAACAGTGGACTGCGTTTTGTCGACTTTACCCTTTGACAAAGTAAAAATAAAATTGCGTTGTTTAGGAGTGCAAGGGGAATTGAGTTATTTCACATGTGCACTTCACAGAGTAGGCGTTCCATAACTGAAATTTGCAAATAAATGCTAGAACACGCCAATAGGATCTCACTAGCTCGTGGTTGGGTCTGCCCACTTTGCGTGTTTTGCCCACTATGATTAATTTTCTCCCATTGGAAACTACAGGCTCCGGTCTATCTTGGCTTAGTTATACAAATCTTTGCTGGAACGAAGAAAAAAATAGCAAATCTCCAATGTAAAGCCCAAAAGGTTGGATACCATTATGTCAGATAGTGAAATGCGCGCTCAAATAAAATGGTAACTTACCTGGCCAAATTATTATATGGCCTGCAAAAAAACCAAGTATGTATTTTTTACGCACTGAAACAAATCAGCGTGGACCTGATTGCGTGCTGCTCAACTATTTATTGTTTCTGCAGTGAGGATTCACTATCTTTAGATCATTATGTTGTAACTTATCTGCAGAAAAACGTTTTGACCTCAAAAAGCAGTAGTAGCAGTATGCACATCAGGGAGTCAAATACATGGCTCTTTCGCCAATGCGATTCGCTTCGAGACGTTCACCACAAAAGAGTCACTCAAGAATAGCCGTTCGTTCGCGAACGACCCATCACTGGTGGAATCATCGGCGAGCTGTGTAGACCTACGTGTGCAGGTTATCCCCAATTAAGCAGGATTTGACGCCTTCATGATTTCTCCAACAAAGACACCGATGAAAAATAACCGATTGAATAGAGGTTGGTGATGTCTTGTGTTTTCTACACGTGTCATAAAAGCGCTAGCTTCTAGCTATATGTTTGCTGATTAAACTCAACTCCTGTTTCCTTCACTATGGAGTTGATTTTATTCAGCTAGCTAACTATATGTCATGTTATATTTGATATATAAACCCTATTGCAGGGATGGGCAACTGGTGGTTGCCCCTTTCTCTCTTTTGTTTTTTAGGAACTCAATTGGGCTCTCAACTTACTGTTGCGAGTTAGAATAACGTAATTATAATAGGGAAGGTGGCATTTCGAAATTTGGTTGCGCATTAGCAGTTTCTGTCAGTCACTGATAGTCCAGCCTGGTCTCAGACTAGACGTAACATAGTCAAAGTAAATCTGGGATAACCAAATTAGTATGATGTGTTATGTTTGGGATGGTTACATAAGAGTGGTTACTTAAAGCAAAAACGAGAGGGTGGTAAGTCGGAGTGGATTGGTGGGCGTATAACGCGAATGTCTAGCAACCCAAAGGTTATGTTTGAATCTCATCACTGAATTTTTTTTGAATTTTAGCTCATTAGTAACTTTTCAACTACTTGCTACTTTGCAACTACTAAATTACATGTTAGCTAATCTTTCCCCTAACCCTGCTGAGCGATTAGTGCTTTTTGGGGCCGGTTCGATTGATAAAAAATAACTACAGATTTGTTTCGATTATTTGGGTTGAATGCTGTAACACAGGATAAAACTTCCTAAAAGTCCCATGATGGTAGTGACTGCCCATTGCTACTTAACCTTAATTTATTCACATTACTTTAAAATATTTCAGTTGTGTAAATTACATTTGTTTTATTTGACTTTATCATGTAATTCCAAGTCATCTCATCTCTATAGAGCTGTTGCCTTTGCTGTTTGACAATAACTATTTTGTAGTTCTTCAAAGTACGTAAGGCATACTTTTATGACTACTGATGAGCAACTATCAATCACTTATATCATGTATTTTCAAGTAGAAATACCTTGTGAAGCAACAGCTGCTCTCTATGTTAGAGGTCGACCGATTAATCGGAATGGCCGATTTAATTAGGGCCGATTTCAAGTTTTCATAACAATCGTAAATCGGTAATTTTGGATGTTTTTTTTTACACCTTTATTTAACTAGGCAAGTCAGTTAAGAACACATTCTTATTTTCAATGACGGCCTAGGAACGGTGGGTTAACTGCCTTGTTCAGGGGCAGAACGACAGATTTTTACCTTGTCAGCTCAGGGATTCAATCTTGCAACCTTACGGTTAAGTACTCCAACGCTCTAACCACCTGCCTCACGAGGAGCCTGCCTGTTACGCGAGGGCAGCAAGAAGCCAAGGTAAGTTGCTAGCTAGCATTAAACTTTTCTTATAAAAAACAATCAATCATAATCACTAGTTATAACTACACATGGATGATGATATTACTAGTTTATCGTGTGTCCTGCGTTGCATATAATCGATGCAGTGCGCATTCGCGAAAAAGGACTGTCGTTACTCCGTGTACCTAACCATAAACATCAATGCCTTTCTTAAAATCAATACACAGAAGTATATATTTTTAAACCTGCATATTTAGCTAAAAGAAATCCAGGTTAGCAGGCAATATTAACCAGGTGAAATTGTGTCACTTCTCTAGCGTTCATTGCACGCAGAGTCAGGGTATATGCAACAGTTTGGCAGCCTGGCTCATTGCGAACTAATTTTCTAGAATTTTACGTAATTATGACATAACATTGAAGGTTGTGCAATGTAACAGGAATATTTAGACTTATGGATGCCACCCGTTAGATAAAATACGGAACGGTTCCGTATTTCACTGAAAGAATAAACGTTTTGTTTTTGAGATGATAGTTTCCGGATTCGACCATATTAATGACCAAAGGCTCGTATTTCTGTGTGTTATTATGTTATAACTAAGTCTATGATTTGATAGAGCAGTCTGACTGAGCGATGGTAGGCACCAGCAGGCTCGTAAGCATTCATTCAAACAGCACTTTCGTGCGTTTTGCCAGCAGCTCTAAGCAATGCTTCAAGCATCGCGCTGTTTATGACTTCAAGCCTATCAACTCCCGAGATTAGGCTGGTGTAACCGATGTGAAATGGCTAGCTAGTTAGCGGGGTGCGCGCTAATAGCGTTTCAAACGTCACTCCCTCTGAGACTTGGAGTAGTTGTTCCCCTTGCTCTGCATGGGTAACGCTGCTTCGAGGGTGGCTGTTGTCGATGTGTTCCTGGTTCGAGCCCAGGTAGCGGCGAGGAAAGGGATGGAAGCTATACGGTTACACTGGCAATACTAAAGTGCCTATAAGAACATCCAATAGTCAAAGGTATATGAAATACAAATCGTATAGAGAGAAATAGTCCTATAATTCCTATAATAACTACAACCTAAAACTTCTTACCTGGGAATATTGAAGGCTCATGTTAAAAGGAACCACCAGCTTTCATATGTTCTCATGTTCTGAGCAAGGAACTTAAACATTAGCTTTCTTACATGGCACATATTGCACTTTTGCTTTCTTCTACCAACACTTTGTTTTTGCATTATTTAAACCAAATTGAACATGTTTCATTATTTATTTGAGGCTAAATATATTTTATTGATGTATTATATTAAGTTAAAATAATTGTTCATTCAGTATTGTTGTAATTGTTTTTATTTATTTGTAATAATGACAATCGGCCGATTAATCGGTATCGGCCTTTTTGGTCCTCCAATAATCGGTATCGGCGTTGAAAAATCATAATCGGTCGACCTCTACTCTATATCCCCTCACGATCGCGCTTTCTTCTCTCCATGTCTGCCCCACACTAACCTAACGTAGCAGGCGTAAAAGAAACACAGACCGGAGAAGCACACTATATATACAAAAGTATGTGGACACCCCTTCAAATTAGTGGATTCGGCTATTTCAGCCACACCCATTGCTGACAGGTGTATAAAATCGAGCACACAGCCATGCAATCTCTATAGACAAACATTGGCAGTAGAATGGCCTTACTAAAGAGCACAGTGACTTTCAACGTGGTACCGCCATAGGATGTCACCTTTCCAACAAGTCAGTTCATCAAATTTCTGCCCTGCTAGAGCTGGCCTGGTCAACTGTATTTGTGTACTGTTATTGTGAAGTGGAAATGTCTAGGAGCAACAACGGCTCAGCCACAAAATGTTAGGCCACAGAAGTTCACAGAACGGGACCACTAAGTGCTGAAGCGCGTAAAAATTGTCTGTCCTCGGTTGCAATACTCCGAATTTCAAACTGCTTCTGGAAGCAAGGGCAGTACAACAACTGTTAGTCGGGAGCTTCATGAAATTGGTTTCCATGGCTGAGCAGCCGCGCACACAAGCCTAAGATCACCATGCGCAATGCCAAGCATCGGCTGGAGTGGTGTAAAGCTCGCCGCCATTGGACTCTGGAGCAGTGGACACGTGATGAATCACACATCACCATCTGGCAGTCCGATGGGTAAATCTGGGTTTGGTGGATTTCAGGAGAACGCTACCTGCCCCAATGCATAGTGCCAACTGTAAAGTTTGATGGCGGAGGAATACTGGTCTGGGGCTGTATTTCATCGTTCCGGCTAGGCCCCTTAGTTCCAGTGAAGGAAAATCTTAACGCTACTGCATACAATGATATTCTGTGCTTCCAACTTTGGCAACAATTTGGGAAAGGCCATTTCCTGTTTCAGCATGAAAATG
Organism: Salvelinus namaycush; assembly: GCF_016432855.1. Lineage (NCBI taxonomy): Eukaryota > Metazoa > Chordata > Actinopteri > Salmoniformes > Salmonidae > Salvelinus > Salvelinus namaycush. The sequence goes on along the minus strand of NC_052338.1, from coordinate 23,015,432 downwards.
CCCCCATGCACAAAGCAAGGACCATACAGAACTGGTTTGTCAAGATTGGTGTGGAAGAACTTGACTGGCCTGCACAGAGCCCTGACCTCAAACCTTTCGAACACCTTTGGGAGGAATTGGAACGCTGACTGCTAATCGCCCAACGTCAGTGCCCGACCTCTTGTGGCTGAATGGAAGCAAGTCCCCGCAGCAATGTTACAACATCTAGTAGAAAGCCTTCCCAGAAGTGTAGAGGCTGTTTTAGCAGCAAAGGGGGGACCAACTCCATGTTAATGTCCATGATTTTGGAATGAGATTTTTGACGAGCAGGTGACTGCATACTTTTGGTCATGTAGTGTAGATGCACAATGGATTATGTTCATTGTAGGCCATTACCATGTGTTATGCTCTGAACTGTCAAATATTGGCCTGTTGGAAACTATAACTCCCTACTACATCTCACAGTTCAGACATCATTTACAGACAAACCATATGTGTTTAGTGAGTCTGCCAGATCAGTAGGGATGACCAGGGATGTTCTCTTGACAAGTGTGTGAATTGGACCATGTTCCTGTCCTGCTAAGCATTCAAAATGTAATGAGTACTTTTGGGTATCGTGGAAAATGTATGGAGTAAGAAGTACATTATTTTCTTTAGGAATGTAGTGGAGTAAAAGTTGTCAAATATAAATAGTAAAGAAAAGTATAGATACCCCCAAAAACGATTTAAGTAGTACTTTAAAATATTTTTACTTAAGTACTTTACAACACTGAGTATTGTCAAAGCTGAATGCAGCTTATGCTGTCGTATGTAATCACTTTTTCCCTTGTGTTCTTAAGTTTAAAATGACACATCTTCAATGAGATGTCTACATGTGCTTATAGATTAGGACAATGATCTGTCTACCTGTCAGGAGACTATAAATATCCCCTTATCAGCAAGCTCCATGAGGCACACCCCTGCGACATACCTGAAAACTAGAATGACCAGTGTCACACTGACTGTCACACTACCAGGGAGGAGAACTCAGAAAGAGCCAAGTTAATTAAAATATGTTTTACTCAAGCCACCGAGGGGCCTGTGTTGTACCGGGCTGTATGTTTGGCACCCCTGGACTATACTGTATGTACTGTATATTAGGGCTCCATAGGCAAGTTTATTTTTGGAAAATCATATTTTAAGACCCATTTTTTGATGTCATGCATGTACTGTAGTACAGGGCCAGGGTTTCCATTAGGCAGTAACAGTCGGCTTTTGGCCTATACAAAAATAGGAAAGCCGGTAAATAATATTTGCATTGGGTATTACTGCTTTTTAGCCTATTAAATTGTGGAAATACCAGTCGATGTAAATACATTTGACTGGTCATGCTTATAGGTCAATTTGCATAATTTAGTGGAATTACATTGTTGCGTGTGTAGGCTACAGTATATTCATTATGTATCTTATCACACCCGTACAGCATACAGTCTGAGCGGAAAATCTGTCAGACAGGCGAGAGCTGCTGCAGCTTCTCAAATGGCAAGGGAAGGCAGGCTTCATGAGCGCCTCACACACCACTTTGTAATGATCTGGAGGCAGTAGGCTATGCATTTTGAAAACATATACTTAATTTTTTTTAAAAACCTGAACGTATTAATACATATTATGAGACATGTTGTACCTTGCTTTAAAGTAGCCAATTAGATCTCCTCTCTTTCTACATTTCTAAGGGATATTTTCATCTGTCACATGAAACTGCTCACATGTGCACTGCTCTTTTGACAATTGTGTTTTCCTGCTAATTGCATTATGGAACAAACATTTGCACATAGACTACTGCCTTGCTGTGCTTATAATGTGAAGAAATTATAGTTTATCAACATTTTAAGCTAACGGTTCTGATCTGTTGCATCAGACCATTTGCTTTACAATTATTTTATAAAGCAAATTATTTTATAAAGCAAATTATTTTATATGTAGCCTAGGCCAACTGTTAGAGTCCAAATTCATACTATCTTCTCACCACAGCCTATTCCAAAACAGACTGTCTCTCAACAAGCTGACCAATACTATATGTCAACTTTTCTACTATGGGGGATAGTGGATTGACATAGACTAGTGATGTTGCTGTTTGTCACTGGTCTTGCTGGCTGAGGAAAAGTTAATGTGGACAGTTATTCTAACATCTTCAAAGTGCACATCAGAATTCAGTAAGAAGGACCGCATATGGTTGCATCCTCAACTGTTAATATGAATGACCATAATCTAAATGTGACTTCTGTCATTCTGAGCACCGTGGGTGGACGCCCTGATCAGGTTATGCACTCAATGCATATGGGTACGGGAGATTTCTCAAATAAATGTAAATGTTGCCGGTCAAATGTCCGGCGCCACTCACATTTTCCTACCGGAAACCCTGTAGCCTACGTCTTACTTGTCAACATTTGGACAGATCACTATTCTGAAACTGCACCTTCAACCCTTTCTAACAGGCAGAACTGCCTAAAGTCTGAATTCTGAGGGAGGTTAACATTACTGCTAGTGTTTTACATTACACAAGGTTAGGCTACACATTGTACACCAGATGATGTGATATAACCAAAGAATTGCTGTTTTTAAGATGATGACTTTTTTTAATGAGCACAGCCTTATTTCTATTAGAGCATATTGGATGACTGTCATTCATATTCCATTCACCCAGTTCAATGCAACATCGATAGGTTAAGCTACTACATGATACTCAAATTTTCCCTATAACCATCATGAGGTTGTTACAACCTTGTCTATGAATTAAAGTTTACAACGTAGGTCGAGAGAGAAATTAGAGTAATCAAGGTGACAGACAGTGACATTCAATACCGCCTTGCACACTCTTGCTTGCGTCTATCTAATCTAGGGTGTAATCATTAGTCCAGCAGTTGCAAACTAAAGTTTCTATTGGACAAATTCAGGTATGTTTATCCCCGTTCCGTTTGCATCCGCTTTAAGAAACCTTTTTCAACCGACTCGGCGGAATGAAGACACCCCTGATCACCCACACACACATACAGTTCACTTTTATGGCAGCCACATACAAACAGCATGATCATTTGCCCATTGTATTATTCCTTCTCGCATCTACGCAATCTCCTCTCACCTTATCCCTTCACTTGTGGACCTAAGTGCATAGCACCTCAGCTGTCTGTGACCAGGCAAAAAAGCCTTTCCAAGCCAAACCTTCCTATCATAGCTGGTAACTACTACACACAGCCTACACTGTTGTCACCATATTAGCTAACGTCATAGTCAACATAGCTACTAGATCTAATGCGTTCGTAAACCCGCTACAATCATGCATTACAATCAAAAAGCAGTTTAGCAGTTAAAGTGGCGGGCCCTGGTGGCAATACATTTAATAAAAACCAAAAGCTTACCTTGACTTGGAATAGTTCCAGTGTTGGATAGCCATAGCCAGCTAGCTAATATAGCATCCTTCTCTGTTTTGAATAGGCTAAACTAGCTAGCTGCAATAAATAACTATATATCTCCCTTCTTAATTTTTGAAGGAAATAATTTGTCAGTTTTGAACAAATGATCTTTCTCTCTCGTTGAGTCAACTACTCACCACGTTTTATGCAGTGCTAGCTAGCTGTAGTTTATGCTTTCGGCAGTAGATTCATTCTCAGATCCTTTGATTGGGTGGACAGGTCTCTATATTAGAGATCGACCGATTTATTGGAGGACAGAAAAAGCCGATACCGATTTAATTGGCTGTTTAATTTTTATTTATTTATAATAATGACAATTACAACAATACTGAATGAAGACTTATTTTAACTTAATATAATACATCAATAATATCAATTTACCCTAAAATAAATAATGAAACATGTTCAATTTGGTTTAAATAATGCAAAAACAAAGTGTTGGGAGAAGAAAGTAAAAGTGCAATATGTGCCATGTAAGAAAGCTAATGTTTTTAAGTTCCTTGCTCAGAACATGATAACATTTGAAAGCTGGTGGTTCCTTTTAACATGAGTCTTCAATATTCCCAGGTAAGAAGTTTTAGGTTGTAGTTATTATTGGACAATTTCTCTCTATACGATTTCTATTTCATATACCTTTGACTATTGGATGTTCTTATAGGCACTTTAGTATTGCCAGTGTAACAGTATAGCTTCCGTCCCTCTCCCATACCTGGGCTCGAACCAGGAACACATCGACAACAGCCACCCTCAAAGCAGCGTTACCCATCGCTCCACAAAAGCCGCGGCCCTTGCAGAGCAAGGGGAACAACTACTTCAAGGTCTCAGAGCGAGTTACGTCACCGATTGAAACGCTATTAGCGCGCACCCCGCTAACTAGCTAGCCATTTCATTTGGCGCCCTGCACTTTCACTGGCTGTCATATCATCCCGTTACCGGGATTGCAGCCATAAGAAGTTTTAAACAATTTAAAAGGCAATGCTACCAAATACTAATTGAGTGCAAGTAAACTTCTGACCCACTGGGAATGTGATGAAAGAAATAAAAGCTGAAATAAATAATTATCTCCTATTATTCTGACATTTCACGTTCTTAAAATAGTGGTGATCCTATCTGACCTAAGATAGATCATTTTTACTAGGACTAAATATCAGGAATTATGAAACTCAGTTTAAATGTGTTTGACTAAGGTGTATGTGAACTTCCGACTTCAACTGTGTGTGTGTGTGTGTGTGTGTGTGAGGGAGAGAATATAAACGCAACATGTAAAGTGTAGGTCCCATGTTTCATGAGCTGAGATCTTTTTTCTGTCAAATTTTGTGCACAAATTTGTTTACATCCCGTTTAGTGAGCATTTCTCCTTTGGCAAGATAATCCATCCACCTGGCAGGTGTGTCATATCAAGAAGCTGATTAAATAGCATTTAAAGTTAAATTCGTAAAATGTATTGAAGGATTTAATCATTTGCAATTGTCTACTTATGATAAGGTAAAAGGTTTATGTGTCTGTCTCCATATATGGTAAATATATCCAATGCAAAAAAACAACTGCATTTTAAGTGGTATTAATATTAATTTGCATATATTTCCGTTAATTCCCATGGAAAGTTTCCACCTCTGAATATTCCTCAATGTACAACCCTAGGTCCGACTCAATTGGGTTTAGGTTGGGTGATTTGTAGTCAAATAGCTGTTATACAGCCTGGAGGTTTGTTGGGTCATTGTCCTGTTAAAAAACGAATTATAGTCCCACTAAGTGCAAACCAGTTGGGATGGTGTATCGCTGCAGAATGCTGTGGTAGCCATACTGGTTGTGTGCCTTACTCAAAATACATCAGTGTCACTAGCAAAGCACCATCACACCCGTCCATGCTTCACGGTGGGAACCACACATGCGGAGATCATTCGTCACCTAGTCTGCGTCTCATAAAGACACGGCGGGTTGGAACCAAAAATGGCAAATTTGGACTCATCAGACCAAAGGACGGATTTCCACCGGTCTAATGTCTATTGCTCGTGTTTCTTGGCCCAAGCAAGTCTCTTCTTCTTATTGATGTTCTATAGCAGTGGTTTCTTTTAGAGGTCGACCGATTAATCGGAATGGCCGATTTTAATTAGGGCCGTTTTCATAACAATCGGAAATCAGTATTTTTGGACACCAATTTGGACGATTTTATAAAAATAAAAAATAAGATTTTCAACGCCGATACCGATTTATTGGGAGGGCCAAAAAAAGCCGAAACCGATTAATCGGTATTATTAGTAGACATATTATTAGTAGATTTGGATAGAAAACACTCGGAAGTCTCTAAAACTGTTTGAATGATGTCTGTGAGTATAACAGAACTCATATGGCAGGCAAAAACCTGAGAAAAAAATCCAACCAGGAAGTGGGAAATCTGAGGTTTGTATGTTTTCAACTCTTTGCTTATTCAAGATACAGTGGAAATGGGGTCATGTTTCACTTCCTAAGGCTTCCACTAGATGTCAACAGTCTTTAGAACCTTGTTTGATGCTTCTACTGTGAAGTGGGGCCGAATGAGAGGGGATTGAGTAAGGTCTGCCATGAGCAGAACATGCGCTGACCATGCGCGTTCACGTGAGAGCGAGCTCTGTTCCATCGCATTTCTGAAGACAAAGGAATTCTCCGGTTGGAACATTATTGAAGATTTATGTTAAAAACATCCTAAAGATTTGATTCTATACTTAGTTTGACATGTTTCTACGGACTGTAATATGACTTTTCGTCTTAACTTTTGCCTGTACCTGCCCGCGCGTCGTGAGTTTAGATTGTGTACTGAACGCGCGAACAATAACAAGGAGGAATTTGGACATAAATGATGGACATTATCGAACAAAACAAACATTTATTGTGGAATTGGGATTCCTGTGAGTGCATTCTGATGAAGATCATCAAAGGCAAGTGAATATTTATAATGCTATTTCTGACTTCTGTTGACTCCAATATGGCGGATATGTCTTTGTGTTGATTTGTCGTCTGAGCGCCGTACTCAGGTTATTGCATGGTTTGCTTTTTCTGTAAAGTTTTTTTTGAAATCTGACACAGCGGTTGCATTAAGGAGAAGTGGATCTAAAATTCCATGTATAACCCTTGTATTTTCATCAACATTTATGATGACTATTTGTCTTGGTAATTTCCTGTATTACTAAATGAGGAGAGTTTACAAACCACACAAGTCAGAGTTATATTTAAACTTCATCTTGAATTATGAGCTTCACCATAGCCCTTTGACTCTCAGATCAATTCAGTGTCTATAAATGAATTCTGAGAGTCCTTTACAAAATAATTCTCGTATCTTTTATAGCCAAGATACACCCCTCTCAACTCACATGACGAACCACAGATCTCAGGAACTTCACAAAGGGCCTTTTACTTGAGAGAGGAGTATCCCATAGCCAGATAGCATTAGCTATAAATTATCGTTCAGTTTGGTCTCTAAAACGAGGTTCTAATCTCGTTCTTGGTACTTCATAGTACCAAAACATTACCTCTTCCAATGGTATATTTCAATTGTCAACTTTAGATACTCCCATCTCAAATACACCCCCTCCTGGACAAGCTCACTGAGAGGAGTAAGCCTCTAGGTCATATACTATGAAAGATAAGTTCAACATCAGAGGGGTAATACAATGTTCCAGACACTGCCATACTCCTCCCCCCAATGGGAAAAGGAGGGAGTGACTGGCGTACAGACATTGTGGAGCCCTTCACATGGTTTAACAGATACGTTCACATATGAAGACGATGTTCAATTCTGACTTCTCCCTTTCTGATATTCTGCATATTACCAGACATGTAAAAGACAAGCCGGACCTCTCCCCTCTCTGGGCTCCAAGTGACTTTTCCCTAGAGAAGAAAGGAAAAATGCAACTGCCAACAGTATAGTCCAAAAGGAGACATTCTAATGACAAGTATCTCACATAAGCATATTATGAAAGTAAATAAAACATATTATTTATCTATGTTACCTAACTAATTCTGATTCAGCTACGACATATTTCTGTAAATTGATGTGGCTCTCTGCAAAATCACCGGATGTTTTGGAACTACTGAACATAACGTGCCAATGTAAACTGAGATTTTTGGATATAAATATAAACTTTACCGAACAAAACATACATGAAGTCCTCTGAGTGTCATCTGATGAAGATTATCAAAGGTTAGTGATTAATTGTATCTATATTTCTGCTTTTTGTGACTCCTCTCTTTGGCTGGAAAAATTGCTGTGTTTTTCTGTGACTTGGCTCTGACCTAACATAATCGTTTGGTTTGCTTTCGTCGTAAAGCCTTTTTGAAAACGGACACTGGCTGGATTTACAAGAAGTGTATCTTTAAAATGGTGTAAAATACATGTATGTTTGAGGAATTTTAATTGTGGGATTGAATTTGGCGCCCTGCACTTTCACTGGCTGTTGTCATATCAATCCCGTTAACTGGATCTCAGCCGTAAGAAGTTAACTAACCTCCAGACGAGCTTCAATGCCATACAACTCTCCTTCCGTGGCCTCCTACTGCTCTTAATGGCAAGTAAAACTAAATGCATGCTCTTCAACCGTTCGCTGCCCACACCTACCCACCCGTCCAGCATCACTACTCTGGACGGCTCTGACTTAGAATATGTGGACAACTACAAATACCTAGGTGTCTGGTTAGACTGTAAACTCTCCTTCCAGAATAACATTAAACATCTCCAATCCTAAATGAAATCTAGAATCGGATTCCTATTTTGCAACAAAGCATCCTTCACTCATGCTGCCAAACATACCCTAGTAAAACTGACTATCCGACCGATCCTTGACTTCAGCAATGTCATTTACAAAATAACCTCCAACACTCTACTCAGCAAATTGAATGCAGTTTATCAGTGCCATTTGTTTTGTCACCAAAGCCCCATATACTACCCACCACTGCGACCTGTACGCTCTCGTTGGCTGGTCCTCGCTTCATATCCGTCGCCAAACCCACTGGCTCCAGGTCATCTATAAGTCGTTGCTAGGTAAAGCCCTGCCTTATCTCAGTTCACTGGTCACCATAGCAGCACCCACCCGCAGCACGCGCTCCAGCAGGTATATTTCACTGGTCTCCCCCAAAGCCAGTTCCTTCTTTGGTCGCCTTTCCTTTCAGTTTTCTGCTGCCAATGACTGGAACGAACTGCAAAAATCACTGAAGCTGGAGACTCATATCTCCCTCACTAGCTTTAAGCACCAGCTGTCAGCAGCTCACAGATCACTGCACCTTTACATAGCCAATCTGTAAATAGCCCATCCAACTACCTCATCACCATATTGTTATTTATTTTGCTCCTTTGCACACCAGTACTGCTACATGCACACTCGTCTTCTGCACATCTGTCACCCCAGTGTTTAATTTGCCATACTGTAATAATTTGGCCACTATAGCCTATTTATTGCCCCCCCCCCCCCCCCCCCCCCCCCCCCTTATCCTACCTCATTTGCACACACTGTATATAGACTTTCTCTATTGTATTAATGACTGTGTTTGTTTATTCAATGTGTAACTCTGTTCTTGGCCAGGTCGCAGTTGTAAATGAGAACTTGTTCTCAACTGGCCTACCTGGTTAAATAAAGGTGAAATAAATTGCTGTACACAAGCGGAACACATCCAACTTGAAGGAGCTGGACCAGTTTTGCCTTGAAGAATGGGCAAAAATCCCAGTGGCTAGATGTGCCAAGCTAATAGAGACATACTCAAGGAGACTTGCAGCTGTAATTGCTGCAAAAGGTGGCTCTACAAAGTATTGACTTTGGGATGTGAATGGTTATGCAAGTTTTGAGTTTGTCTAAATTCTTGTTTGTTTCACCATAAAACATATTTTGCATCTTCAAAGTGGTAGGCATGTTGTGTAAATCAAATGATACAAACCGCCCAAAAATCGATTTAAATTCCAGGTTGTAAGGCAACAAAATAGGAAAAATGCCAAGGGGGTTGAATACTTTCGCAAGCCACTGTATATACAGAGATCTCGTTTTTTCTTCACCTTGTCAGCTCCGGTATTTTGAAACAGCAACCTTTCGGTTACTGGCCCAACGCTCTAAACTCCAGGCTGCTTGTCATGTGAAATGGTTCATAATCAATGATTATGATTGACTGAGTTTTTTCACCCTTATAACACATGCCGAAAATATCCTCACACTGTGAAAATTATCACGCGTCAGTCTTATTGGTCTGTGTCACTAGCATTCCCGGAAGTCTCGTGATGTTGCACCTCTTGGTTTAGAAACTCTGTGAGCAATTGACCAGTGAGAATTCTCAAGCTGAGCTTTTTCAGTATTTGACATCACAATCACAGCCAGTCATAAGTGTAAAAATGCTCACAATAATAACGATTGTGAGCTTTTTACATGACACCGCCCCTATTTGTAGTAGCAGCAGTGTAATTCTTTACATGTTAAAGACTATGAGCGCTACATGTAGACAAAATGGTAGTTATTAGAGGACGATATCTAAACGAAAGAAAATAAGTCTCACTAAATGATTCCAGTAACTTATGGAAGTAAGATTTACTGAGAACTGATCTAGCTATGCTTATGCATCAATACTGATACAAGCCTGACATACACTGAGTGTACAAAACATTATGAAAATCTGCTCTTTCCGTGACTGACCAGGTGAATCAAGTTTTAATGTCACATGCACAAGTACAGTGAAATGCCTTTCTTGCAAACTCAAAACCTAACAACACAATAATCAGTAAGTGTATTACTAGAAAAAAAAACATTTAGAATAATAAATAGAAAACACAAAGTAAGCATACTATATACAGGAAATATTATCAGTTCCAATACAATGTTTACATGTGCAGGGATACTGGAGTGATGGTGGTAGATATGTATAGGGGTAAGGGGACTAGGCAACAGGATAGAAGATAGACTAGCAGCAGGATCAGTATATGTGGGATATATATATATATATAGGATCAGTATATGTGGGATATTTATATATAGGATCAGTATATGTGGGAGGTGAGCAAATGATGGCGTGTGTGTAGGGCCCAGAGAGTGTGCATAGAGAGTGCAAATATTTAAATAAAAGGTCAATAAAGATGCAAGGTAGGTTTTTTTGTTAGCTGTTTATCAGTTGTATTGCTTGGGGATACGAGCTGATCAAGAGCCTGCTGGTGTCAGACTTGAAGCAATCAGTGTAGATGAAGGGGAGAAGACAGGTCAACAAAGGATTTTTAAGCCTTGAGACAATTGAGACATGGATTGTGTATGTGTGCCATTCAGAGGGTGAATGAGCAAGACAAAAGATTTAAGTGCCTTTGAGTAGGGTATAGTAGTAGGTGCCAAGTGCACCGGTTTGTGTCAAGAACTGCAACACTGCTGGGCTTTTCACGCTCAACAGTTTACCTTGTGTATCAAAAATGGTCCACCACCCAAAGAACATCCAGCCAACTTGACACAACTGTGGGAAGCATTGGAGTCAACATCCAGCCAACTTGACATAACTGTGGGAAGCATTGGAGTCAACATCCAGCCAACTTGACATAACTGTGGGAAGCATTGGAGTCAACATCCAGCCAACTTGACATAACTGTGGGAAGCATTGGAGTCAACATCCAGCCAACTTGACATAACTGTGGGAAGCATTGGAGTCAACATGGGCCAGTATTCCTGTGGAACGCTGTTTTGTACACTGTAAATAACTATATGTCTGACATCTTCAAGTGGACAGAAGAATGCAGACAGATTGTAATTCACCATCTGAGGCTTCAGAACACAGTCAGCAGAGGAATGTGTAACGTCGGTTATTTGTTCTGAGGAAAAACTATACCTAGAAATCTTCACTCCTAGAACGGCTCCTTTGTGTAACCTACATCCGTCAGTCATCAGTGAAGGCCTATCTCTTCTCTACCATAGCCAACAGCAGAGGAAAATAGGTAGGCGAAGATATGGGGAAAACATGTCTTAGGTCAGCGTTTCCCAAACTCTGTCTTCAGGACCCCAAGGGGTGCATGTTTTAGTTTTTTGCCCTAACACTACACAGCTGATTCAAATGATCAAGCTTGAATCTGCTCTAGTGCTTAGGGAAAAAAACTAAATGTGGTCCTGAGGACAGAGTTTGGGAAACACTTTCTTGGGTAGTTTGAAGTTCAACTCTAAACAGTTCTGGTTTGCATCTAAGGGAATTATCAGGTTTAGACTTTCAGTTGAATCTTTTGTCAAGTTACGGTAACAACTGTTTCTTGATTTTCTCCCCTGGGCTTCAGATGCATAGTAAACATTTTAAGGATATGTTTGTGGTTAGCTGCCTGAGTGATCAGGCCCCAACATCTGGTGGGATGACAATGTGTTTGGGGTGTGTAGTGACTACCAGGCCGGCAGGCAAGCATCTCAGTGGCTTATAGAATGACTAACCTAACTGACTCATGTATGTCTGTCATTTCCTAGACCTGAGGTCATGGTCTGGATGATTCTACTGAGATGGGCCTTTCCTCTAGGTGGTTCTGGTCCAGATGGGTCCTGTGAAGGTGAAGAAAGAGGTGGAAGAAGCAGGACGCCTAGCATTCTGACTCTAGTCTGGGTGTATGGACTGTAGACACACCATTGTTTCACGTCAGATGGTGTGAGTCTGTCCACACTCGTTTGATCTTACGTTGTATAGGAGGAGTGTTACGAAGGAGTGACGCCACCTGTTGGACTCCAAACAGAAGACAATGCTGTAACCAGACGGCTTGGTAGACACACACTATCTGTGGTATCTGGTCGGCTCTGCTGTTGTCTAGGCTCTGATGGCAGATATTCCCTCTGGACTGCTGGAGGCTTGTGTGGTGGTTGGAGCAGCCAGCGATAAACTCAGGGAAGTCCATCAGGTAGGTACTGCTGACTCGATCAATGGACTGATACATGGTGGGGGCATACACTGTTGTTTTTGCAACACATTGGTTATTGTGGGCTTAGGCTACCATCACATCAATCATATACTAAGAACACTGTGGAATAGTGGTTAAGAGCGTTGGGCCAGTAACCGCAAGGTTGCTGGTTTGAATCCCTGAGCCGACTAGGTGAAAAATCTGCCGGTGTACTTGAGCAAGGCGCTTAACCCTAATTCCTCCTGTAAGTGGCTCTGGAGAAGAGCGTCTGCTAAATGACTAAAGTAAATGTAACAAACCTACTTATACACATCATATGTAGGTCTATATATGATATAAGTTATGTACAGCATGTTAGATATTGAAAATGTTCCCACTTCCTGCCAGTCCCATCAACAGGGCAAAATCAAAGAGCTTCCCCTGTTGGGGGCAGAGGTACTACAGGTTCACGCCCCACCTTTCGTGACCAAGGAGAGTGCGAGTAGCGAGAACCAGGGTCACGCCCCGGCCTTCAGCAGGGTCCAGAGGAGGCGCTCCTTCATCAAGAAGGAGAGGGCTGGAATAGCTAACGGAGAGACAGCCAAGGGTAGCAATGGAGGGGGCGGCACCACCACAGAGGACATCAGTGTCCCCAAGGACCTGGACCTCATCGCCCTGCCTCAACTCTGCTTCCCAGGTGACACAGCGTGATGTCGAAGTCGCCGTTTTGATTCAAACTAGAACCATGCTAGTGAAATAGCTAGACAAGGATGGATGAAAACTAGCTGTCTAGCTAAATCCCATATACCTTTAGTATTGCGATGTTGATTACTGTACGATATCCCTGCCTAGTAAATGAAATCCATCAAATTAGGACAAAACACGGCACATACACTATGAGCTGATTATCTACGTTCTGATTATCACACACAACCATATATGAAGCAGTGATGTGATTCCTCTTGTCATGCTTATATGAGACCTTGTCGGTTTTCTTCCATTGACCAGGTGGTCTTCAGATAGCCAGCGAGCAGAGAGAAGACTCGTACCATTACCTGGTGTTTACTGATGTCTTTGGGAACAGGACACATGCTGTAGTGGTGCAGTACTACAGGCCTATACAGGTGAGACGGCTCACCAGCTGAGCTTTATTCATGCCAACTGGAATGCTTTGGATTCTTGGAAACAAAATTGTTGAAACAAAGGGGCTTACTGTTAAATTCCCTGGGTATGTAGCCTATATTAGCTAGGTTTAGATAATCAAAAAATGGATTGATTACATACATGGACATCTGAAGCCTTTTAGGGACAGGTTTCCTGTTCACTGCTGAGTTAAATGTCAAGCTGCATTTTAAGTAGACTTCTATTGGGATGAATCTTGTCCTGGAGGCAGAGCGGAGCGATTTCCACTTTGCCAGCTGCAAAGTCAAAATTGGCAATATCATAATCATTCATAACAACAGAAATGTGTTTAAGGTTAGGGCTCAGCATAAGGTTAGTAGTGTGGTCAGGTTTAAAATCTGATTTAATGACTGTGGCTGTGCCAGCTAGTGACTACCCTGCAGAGCTGCCTCCAGTACATGAGTCATCCCAATAAATGCCATCCTGCACTAAAAATGCAGGTATGTGTATTACCTGTCTGTGTATTGTTTAGAACACATGTTAAACTCATTTCACGGAGGGCCGAGTGACTGCGGGTTTTCGCTATTCCCTTGTACTTTATTGTTGAAATAAGGTCACTAATTAGTAAGGAACTCTCCTCACCTGGTTGTCTAGGTCTTCATTGAAAGGAAAAACCAAAGACCTGCAGACACTAGGCTTTCCATGGAATGAGTTTGACACCCCTGGTTTAGAAGGACACATGACATAGTAGACCTACAGTAATTTCACCATTCCAGAGATCCTCATCTGGTCATTGGTCACTGATTGGTTGTTTGCTTCCCAGTTTTTTCAGGATGGTGGGCACCAAAATGGCCACCGGTCATCCTCCAAGTCGTCCTGTCTCTACACGGCATACGGCATCTGTGTCATCTCTAAATACCCTTACTACAACGCTCTCCGGGACTGCCTGTCATGGTGAGAACAATTCACTGTTCTCCTACTCCTCTAGGTCTTTGTGTTCGTTCAAGTAAATACCGGAAGAGAATACCAAACAGTACATATCAAAATAAATCCAGCCAGACTTGGCCCATCATCATGAAGTGTCAATGATCAGTTTACTCATCTTAGGCACCTATTGACCTTTTTATGTTAATGTTTTTACTGAACGGCGTCCCTCCCAGTCTCTTGACCCAGCTCAAGCCCAGCTGGATGGGGGACTTTGAGGAGAGGGTGAAGGAGTTTTCAGCCAAGCTGGCGCTGGTGCCCATTCCCCCACCTGGGCAACTTCATGTGGTGAGCCAATTGTTTTTCTCTCCATCTCGCTCTATGATATACGTGCATTATTAAACTGTGCTATATGCCATTTAGCGCCATGCTCTACCAACTGAGCCATACAGACCACATCATGTTTCTCTCTTCTGTTGTCATGTGTTGTTATGTAGGTAATGTTCCAGAAACATAATCTCTGTGTTGGTGGTCTATGTTGTTCCTCTGTCCTGTCCCAGGTCTTTAACCTCAGGCCTCTCCAGATTGAGCTTCCCTCCCGGGAGGATAAGGACCGGCCGGCTGTTGACCTGGACCTCCATCTGCCTTTCCTGTGCTTTAGACCCCGACAGCTCCTCCAAGTGAGGACAGACAGTACATAGCTGTCCCACACAGCCTGATTGTACTGCTACTAAACTGCTTAACCCACTACACAATCTGTTCTTTCAATGCAGTTAAAGAAAGTCTACTGTGGAAGACTGGAAATGGGATTATGTGCAAATATACAGTATGTTTCTGTCAACCTGTTTTGATTGGTAAAAGACGTGTATATCTCTATATCAATGTAGCCGTGTGTGTGTGCCTGCGTGCATGTGCTGGTGTCTCTGCTCTTCAGATCATTACCAGCCTGTTGACAGAGCAGAGGGTAGTACTGTTGTCCTGTGACTGGGCCCGGCTCACCCTGCTGGCAGAGAGCCTGATGCTCTTCATCCACCCCCTGGTGTGGCAGCACCCCTTCGTGCCCATCCTCTCACACCAGATGCTGGACTTCCTCATGGCGCCCACCGCCTACCTCATGGGCTGTCATCTGCACCACTATGAAGAGGTGGCTGCGGTAAGGATGGATTTTCACTACATAGCCATGCTAGAATGGTGTGATCCGATAGTGATAGTTATAGAGATGGTTACTGTGACAGTTATCACTGTAATGGTGGTGATGGTTAAAGTGGTGGTGGTGGTTAAAGTGGTGGTGATAGTGACCTCTACCTGGGGCGGCAGGTAGCCTAGTGGTTAGAGAAGTGGGTCTTGAGCAAGGCACTTAACCACCTAGAACTGCTCCAGGGGCACTGTACTGTGGCTGACTTATTTTCCCAGCCCCTCATAGGTGTGTGTCTCTGGGGGTTGGGTTGAGCATAAAGACACATTTCTGTTCTCTGTAAGTTGATGGACAATAAAGTAAATTTTCCTTTACCTTCCCTTACCTCATGGTCTGCCACCTGCATCACTACAAGGAGGTAGCCGCGGTAAGGAGCACTCGCACCATAGTGGAGAATGTTTACACTTCTCAGTCTGGAAATTTTTCTGACATCAGTGATTTATTTATTATTTAATACCCAGATTTATCATGCTTTATTAAGATGTATCATTTATTTTCAGTTTCCACTTGGTTACACGGTATAGAGGATCATGTGGTTCAATGTCCTAACTAACATAAAGTACAGGCGTTAAGAGTCAAGTTAATTTTAGCTTATCCACTTGACTTGTCCCTAATCCTTTGTTCTCCTCCGTCACACAGTATTCTCTGAGAGGGGCAGTGTTGTGTATTACTGTGTTGTGTTGATTTCTGTGTTTTCCCTATATGACAGGAAACGGATGATCTGATCCTGGTTAATATTGATGATGGGACCGTGTCGTCTTCCTGGTCTGATGGGATTGACCTGCCCGATGTCCCGCTGGCGGCCGCAGAGTGTTTTATAACACGGTAGGACAGGAGACCATCTGGGGCGTGTTCATTAGGGCTCGCCTTTGCAAAACATTTCTTATTGGACTGTTCGGGATGTCCCTCCCTGTTTCATTCTGTTTTCTTTCGTTTGGTGCCTAATGAATTGTACCTAGAGAACAAGACTCACGGTTAGTCTGCTGTCCTAAGATAAACTCAGCAAAAAAAGAAACGTCCTCTCACTGTCAACTGCATTTATTTTCAGCAAATTTAACATGTGTAAATATTTATGAGCATAAGATTCAACAACAGACATAAACTGAACAAGTTCCACAGACATGTGACTAACAGAAATGGAATAATGTGTCCCTGACTAAAGGGTGGGTCAAAAGTAATAGTCAGTATCTGGTGTGGCCACCAGCTGCATTAGGTACTGCAGTACATCTCCTCATGGACTGCACCAGATTTGCCAGTTCTTGTTGTGAGATGTTACCTCACTCTTCCACCAAGGCACCTGCAAGTTCCCAGGCATTTCTGGAGTAATGGCCCTAGCCCTCACCCTCCGATCCAAGCCGGTCCCAGACGCGTTGGCAGAACACTGACATTCCTGTCTTGCAGGAAATCACGCACAGAACGAGCAGTATGGCTGGTGGCATTGTCATGTCAGGATGAGCCTGCAGGAAGGGTACCACATGAGGAGGATGTCTTCCCTGTAACGCACAGCGTTGATTGCTGGCAATGACAACAAGCTCAGTCCAATGATGCTGTGACACACCGCCCCAGACCATGATGGCCCTCCACCTCCAAATTGATCCCGCTCCAGAGTACAGGCCTCGGTGTAACGCTCATTCCTTCGACGATAAACGCGAATCCGACCATCACCCCTGGTGAGACAAAACCACGAATCGTCAGAGAAGACCACTTTTTGCCAGTCCTGCCTGGTCCAGCGACGGTGGGTTTGTGCCCATAGGTGACGTTGTTGCTGGTGTTGTCTGGTGAGGACCTGCCTTACAACAGGCCTACAAGCACTCAGTCCAGCCTCTCTCAGCCTATTGTGGACAGTCTGAGCACAGATGGAGGGATTGTGCGTTCCTGGTGCAACTCTGGCAGTTGTTGTTGCAATCCTGTACCTGTCCCGCAGGTGTGATGTTCAGATGTACCGATCCTGTGCAGGTGTTACACGTGGTCTGCCACTGCGAGGACGATCAGCTGTCCGTCCTGTCTCCCTGTAGCGCTGTCTTAGGCGTCTCACAGTACGGACATTGGAATTTATTGCCCTGGCCACATCTGCAGTCCTCATGCCTCCTTGCAGCATGCCTAAGACACGTTCACGCAGATGAGCAGGGACCCTGGGCATCTTTCTTTTGGTGTTTTTCAGAGTCAGTAGAAAGGCCTCTAGTGTCCTAAGTTTTCATAACTGTGACCTTAATTGCTTATCGTCTGTAAGCTGGTAGTGTCTTAACAACCGTTCCACATGTGCATGTTCATTAATTGTTTATGGTTCATTGAACAAGCATCGGAAGCAGTGTTTAAACTCTTAAGTTATTTGGATTTTTATGAATTATCTTTGAAAGACAGGGTCCTGAAAAAGGGACGTTTCTTTTTTTGCTGAGTTTATTACAATGTGTATTGTAATGAATAGGGGAAGGGATGTTATGCAGATAAGTGTCCAAGTTGAGCATTGGAGTAGAAAATGTTTTGTTACCCCTCCCCATTAAGTGTGTGTGTGTGTGCAGGGTGGAGGGCCTCCAGGTGCACTATGACCTGGAGGTGTGTCACCTGGGGGCCAGTACAGAGGTGAACGAGAGGAGGTCCCAGAGGAAGCAGTGGCAGAGGAAACTCAACACACACATCCAGAATATCACTCTGGAACTCATCGTCAACATCTTCAGGTCAGCATCATTTTAAAAATTGTATTTCACCTTTATTTTACCGGGCAGGTCAATTAAGAACAAATTCTTATTTACAATGACTGCCTGGCAAGAGACAAAAGGCATCAAATCTATACTGTTGTTATTCACCGTCGTTCACTATGACTTAAAATATACTGTACATAATTATTATATTATTACATAGTCGTTACAATATTATAACCTAATTGACATGCTTTAATTATGTAACTTTGATAATTGAGACTCACATTGAGCATATCTAGTCATACATTTTGGGTTGGACCAAAGATGCCTATTTTTCTCACAAGCAAAGCCTTTTGATTATCAAATTAACTATTTAGAAAATAGTGACATATTAACACTGTTAGTTATCCTATTAAATCTTGCTTTATTACAACCAATACAATTCCCTGTGCAAAATCACAGCAATATCTTGTAAAATATCAGGACCGGAAAGCTAATCTAGTGATTATTACCCCCCCCATACTCCACACCCCAACCACCACGACAGAGAAGTCCACGATCACCTCAACTATGAGCACAGAGTCTTCAACAGTGAGGAGTTCTTTAGGTCTAGAGAGCAAGCAGACCAGCCATTTTACAAGAAGGTATGATACAAATTCTGGTCTGTCTGTTCAGTGAGACGTCAATCTCTGTTGACTTCTAACCTACAATATTTGGGGCAATATTTTCTGTCCAGAATGTGATCCAATTAAAAGTGAATGCAGTATATTTTGTTTTCTTTGCAGGTGTTGGACACACACATCTTCCACTCATTCCTACGGGATCGTCTGAACAGGAAGATGGACGCATTCACACGTATGGAGCTGAGTACTCGGACAGAAGCTTACAGGTGAGAGGGAAGATGAGAGTTTAGCATGAATATTTATATTTACCTTTAAACTAAGAGTTTATTTTGACCTTGCAAATAGAATTGGATTCAATTGGATTTCAATTTGGTTAAAAAAATATCCTAGCACTAACACACTTGATTCAACTCCTCAGCACCCTTTAGAATCAGGTGTGTTAGTGCTATGGCAAAAACAAAAATGTGCACCCCATTGGGTCCCCAGGACCAGGATTGGGAAACACTGCAGTACTGTATCTTCAAACGCACATCCCAAGTCCTTCCTGGTATAAGCACAGCCTTTCCCCTGACGTCTGTCCTCGCTCCGGGGTGACATTTCCCCTAGGTGCAGATCTAGGATCAGCTTCCCCTCCCCTAACCCTAACCTTAACCATTAGTTGGGAAATGCTAAACTGACCCAAGATCAGCATCTAGAGGCAACTTCACCCTCCACCTCTGAACTCTTCCCCAGTCTGAGGTCCATGACAGAGTCTCCGCGGCGGCCCACCATGCAGGAGTTGGCCCGTAAATACACCAGCCCAGAGAGCCGGCTCAGCAAGAGGCTGGGGGCCAGCCTGCCCAACCTGGGGGAGAGTGGGGGGTCTCTGGTGGGGCCCCTCAGGCAGACCTCCTTCAAGAACATTCAGGTGGACAGCGGTAGGTTCAGGTGGACAGCGGTAGGTTCAGGTGGACAGCGGTAGGTTCAGGTGGACAGCGGTAGGTTCAGGTGGACAGCGGTAGGTTCAGGTGGACAGCGGTAGGTTCAGGTGGACAGCGGTAGGTTCAGGTGGACAGCGGTAGGTTCAGGTGGACAGCGGTAGGTTCAGGTGGACAGCGGTAGGTTTAGGTGGACAGCGGTAGGTTTAGGTGGACAGCGGTAGGTTCAGGTGGACAGCTACGCGTGTGAACAACAAGCCATAGAGATAGAGGACTCATCTTTGTATCTGTGCCATTATAGCGTCTGTGATGGCATGGGCATTTTAAAGTTGTCAATTTTATTAATTGGCTGATTTCTCCCAACTTCTAGGAATCCCCACCCAGTTGACTACTTGGTGGAATGGTGGAGGCCCTTAATGGCAATGACCATGCTAAAACGGGTTATATCCATTATGAGTCCTCTATCTCTATGACAACAGGGACAAATTCGATATGTTGTTTTCCAAAGTTGGCGAAATGTCATGTGCGTCAACTTTTATATCAGTGTATTTGTAACAACCTAACCAATGCGAAACTTCTATTCGATCAGATAAGCCTCACGTAGCAAATGATCAATTACATTTATTTTTTGTTGACCAAATTCTACAATCATTGACCTCCATACCAGAATTCTGCACTTCGTGGGCATATTTTTGTGGAGTAAAGCCTCCCGTTTTGCCTCTTCCTCTCTGCTATTACCATTGGCAGGCGAAGAATTTAACTTGGGGGGGGGGGGGGGGTGTCACTCATTTTTCCCCGGGGGCCGCAATCGTTCTTCAACGAGGTCCGGAGGGCCGCACTGAAAATGTATTATATAAATAGTTTGCAATGCTCCCTGACTGTCTAGTGATTTTATTAGCGAGCTGGACTGTCAAGAAACCATTATCATTCTACACAGTTTGGATGTGGTAAAATGGTTTACTCAAACCACTTGAGGGCTGGAATCAACACCCCTGATATAGCTTAGAAATGCCTCATGAGCTTGGTTTAACTGTTGTACCCCATCAGAACCCAAAATATCAGCTTGTTTTACTCCAATGTTTGTAAACAAAGTTAATGTAAACAAGCACTCTATAGCCTCAACATGGTTAAAACTATAATTTGGATACCGTGGATGGTCGGTCCTTGCATTCATAGCTCTATCTATGAATATGAGAGTGATCAAACATTTCTCCAGCCCCATCCCTCAGCTTTTTACCGAAACTGTGGTCAGGACAATGCTTTGTTATTGTTCCAATTGCTGATTGGCCCTTTTAAGGGTTCCTCTGTATGAATGGATTTAATCTCACTGACCTCAGTTCTTGAAACCTTTGATGGAACCCCATAGGTATGAAGTCTCCCCAGAGGCCAGTGAGATTCTTCAAGCTTCCTGAGTTCCCCCCTCCGCTGGCCTACCACTACGTCCAGAATTACTACCAGGAGATGATCACCCTCCTGGGCAAGGCCATCAGCGGGGCGGCCTCCGAGGACTCCTCTCTCCTGGCTCGCTATCACTACCTCAGGGGCTTCGTGAACACCGTGGCCGGTAAACGCCTGGACGCTCTAGAAGACTTCCAGAACCTCTACAAGACGGACACAGACATCTTTCCTGGCGAGCTGGTCAACGCGCTGGTGGACTCTCTACAGGAGGGCGAACAGGCACTGGCTGACCGCCGACCCGAAATCAAACGCCTGATTAGTCAAGTGAAGAGGGACCATGAGAGGGAGCGGGCGTGCCATGTCGACGAAGGTGTCAAGCGGTTCCAACTCCCGAAAAAGCACATGCAGTTGGAGGACTTTGTGAGGCATGTGCAGGAGTCTGGGATTGTCAAAGACCAGGGGACCATTCACCGGCTGTTTGAGGCTCTCACTGTGGGTAAGGAAGTCATACAGACTCCAAGCTTAGAAAGAGGGAAATAATGAGTGAGGGTAAAGGAGAGAGGGTTGTCTCTCTTGGTGGAGGTTTTCTTCTATGTTAGTTTTACAGTAGCCCCTTGTTGTATGGGACTCATGAACATAATCCAATTGATAATACTTGGCCTATACTCTGTAATCACTCCAGTCCCTGTGATCGATGTGTTAATACCTTACTACATGTCGAGTGAATGGCCATGCTAATTTATCTGATTATTGAATCTGCTTAATTTCTTATCCTTTACCTGATCAGAATGTCGTAAGAGCAGCTTGGGTTGGCATGGTGGTGGCTCTGCGGTGAAGGCTCCTTCCCAGTCTATCTTTTACCTTGATTCCAATCTGGAGGGTAAGCATAGCATTATGCCCTGCCTGCTTGCAGAGTGTGCTGTGCCCAACTCCTACCTTGTGTGTGTGTGTTGCTTTGGCCTGTGTGTGTTCTGCTTCATCAACTATCCCCTCAGGTGTTAAATCTGAGTAGTGTTTGATTTTAACATTAGTGTCGCTTCAAACACCTCACAGCATTCATGGCTGACGTGTAGGTAATATTTTCTTTGTTTTGAAGGACGAATAGTATTTGTGTGTGTCAATTGACTGTTACAGGACTCTTATCTTACAATGGTAATGAGTAGCCTCATGGAAGTGTGTTAAAGTGCCTCACATTTCACTTTACATAGGAGTCATACTGTGCACGTCCAGTAGGGCCAGGGACGATATCAGTATCGAAACAAAGCATGAAGCGGATTTAACATCTTTAGAAAAACAGCTCTGTTGGAAACAAACATCATTATGTTGTCATCCAGAGTCACATTTATTTGTTTTCCAAGCTATAGAACACAATATTTGACATACAGCAGGTTTTAAAGAGAAATATTGTTATACTGGTATCGTCCCGGCCCTAACGTCCAGTGAACGTTGTGTGAATCTCTTGCTCCAGTAAACCACCACACCATGAACTTGCTCCACCAGCCAATCAAAAAAAGGCTGTTTAATGTGGTTCCTAATACTATAACTCCTTCCCCAACCCTGCTAGCTTATCACCTTTCCATTCTAGCTCATTGATTATTGTTTTGAATGGGAAACCTAGTTGAATCCCACCCAGTTTACAGTGAATGTAAACTGCCCCTATGGTTGCAAAACCCTAACTCTAGACTGCCCCCTGCAGGCCAGCAGAAACAGGTGGACCCGGAGATATTCCGCGTGTTCTACACCTTCTGGAAGGAGACGGAGGCCGAGGCTCAGGAAGTGGCCCTGCCGGCCTCGGCCCTGGAGCACCTGGAGGCTAATGAGTCTGTCTTCAAGCTGTCCTCTTCGGTCAAGACCAGCCACGGCGTGGGCAAGATCGCCATGACACAGAGAAGGCTGTTCCTGCTGACCGAAGGACGACCCGGGTACATGGAGGTCACCAAGTTCAGAGACATTGAGGTGAGTTAGGACCTAATTGATCTATGTTACTACTACACTTTATGTGATATACTGTATATTATTCATGATACTATATATTTTTATAGATATTACTACAGTATGTGAATACATTGAAGGCTCTCGGATCCATAATGAAAAAATATGTTTTATTCACTCCGTCGGGGTCTCAACTTACTGTTGGAAGGTAGAATACACAAGGTGCAATTTCGAAATTTGTTTGTACATCAACAGTTTCTCTTATGTCAATCACTGATAGTCCTTCAATTAACCCATGTCAGATAATATTTTTTAGATTGGTAGCGGCCAGCAATCTAAACTTAGTAATCATGGTTGATTTACTGGCTGGGGGGGGCCCCATTTGATTTTGTTAGTCTCACTCAGATATCATATTAAAAACTGCAAACATTTCTCTCCATCGTATGGCAAAATGTGTAGAATTGTAGGAAATGAGCTGTAAAACATGTTGTATGCATAGGTACGCAGTTCAGATGTTTTGTGGCCCCACCCCCATCAGTTGCCCATCCATGCATTAATCTATACAATAAAAGGAATGTGTTTGATGTGCTTATAGATGTGTAATCTATGCTCTGCTATGCAGCTAATGTAGACGACTAGATCTGTTTTTTAAAACTATTTCATATACTGTCATATCATTGAGAAACAGGACATTTTCCTGGCTCTATCCATGTTATGATTGCTTATAGCAAGTGTTACAGTGCACTGTAAGTATGTCATAAGGCACTATAAATACACTCATAAGGCTTTATACATGTGTACCATCATACAAAGTCTTACCAAATATGATATTACAAATATGAATGTCAAAGATGGTGTTAGGTGAATAATTGTTCCCAGATCTGTGGTCTTTACAACCATAGGAGTTGGCTATACAGCACAAACAGATCTGGGACCAGGCTAGTGAATAACCGGTAGGCTTTTGTACCTCAGGAGGTGAAGATCTCCTCTGCTCCCTTCCTACTGCTGAGGATCCCGTCTTTGAAGATCAAGACCACCCTGAGGAAGGAGACGTTCGAGGTCAACCTGAAGTCAGAGGTTGACCTCTGGCACCTCATGGTCAAGGAGATGTGGGCTGGAAGGAAGATGGCCGACGACCACAAGGTAGTATGTCAAAGTGACTGGACAATTTGTTCATCTCTCTGTCTCTGGGTGCGTGTCAATTTATATTTAAAAAAAATCCTGAATTGTGCACTCGTTCACTACTTCCCACAATTCTAGGAATTGGGTTGGTGAAGGCATGGGCCTTATTTCACCATATGTCTTATACTGTACTAGACATTTCCTTTCAAATCCGTAAATGGAAGTGAACAAGGACACCCTTGGGGTGGAAGGAGAGATAATTGGGACATAGCTTCTCTCTCTCTCGTTATCCCGCTCTGCATACGACTATGTATGGCCAGTATGTAGCTACACTATGAAGGGAGTTTTTCTTTAGCAGCAAAGATGGCCAACGTTAGCACTAAAACCATTCTTTCCTGATCCCACCCTGGGCCTCTTGGCAGATTGGACTGTAGCTCAGTGGGTGTGGTTGACATTCCATGTAAGAGGGGGAGCTATGGAGTTTCATATGGGCTTGGCTCTATTGTTCAGCCAGTCCAAAGTCTACACCACTCTCCAGCCTTCAGTTTCCACTATTAAACTGCATGAAACAACATGGATGCTTCTGGCCCCCGGCCCATCTCACTTCATGTATTGTCTTCTTCTCTGTTATCACTGGAAAGACCGCATTTCCCAGGGTTAAGTTCTGTCTTTCTCTTTAATTAAGGCCTCATCCCCTGCTGCCTCCAGCTAGCCTAGCTCCGGATCTGTTTGTGCTATTGTGGCATGACAATAACTACACTAGACAAGGAGTTGGTAAGACCGCACCAACAGATCTGGCACCAGGCTAGCCTCCCCCAACGCATGGTTCAGATGCCATGGAGTTACCGTAAGAGCCAGTTGGTCTGGTTACAAACTACAGGCCCTAGAGATATTTTGAATTCTATTCCTCCTTTTCTCTTTTTCATGTTGACGTCAGCATGATGTCATGGGAAACAGACTCTCTTGTACATCTGGAGCATAGAATGTGTGACGATCATCATAATTCAGATACATATGAATAGAATCTCAAATCTTCATTGTTTCTCGCTCTTCCTCTCCTACTCTCTCTCCCTCTACCTCGCTCTCTCAGGACCCCCAATATATGCAGCAGGCTCTGACCAACGCCCTGTTGATGGATGCAGTGGTTGGCTGTCTGCAGTCACAAAAGGCCATTTTTGCTGCAACCAAGCTGGCACACTTTGACAGAATGAAACTGGAAGGTATGGCAACTGAGATATTTGTGGCGCTATGAATTAGGTTTAAGCAGCTTCTCTCCCAAAGTTGATATTTTTACATGACAAAAAGACGCGAAAAACATCAGATCATACCAAAAAATCCACAACATTTTAGATCATTGACATGAATAACTTTACAGAAAGCGCATGTTTATAAGTCTTGTTTCTCAGGAGATTTTTTATTCATTTCGAACTTTGACCTCTGAGCTTTCTCTCCATCCTAAACAGTCCCGCTGATGGTCCCTAAAACCACGTCAGAGACCCTGAAACACAAGATCAACCCTTCTCTGAACCTGACTAGCCCCCAGGCGGTGGATGTTCTGCTCTACACCCCAGGTAAACTCTCAGGCACGCTGTCAGTCTCAAAGGAACGTGTCAGTCATGACATTAGACACTGTTCCTGTTCAACAAACTGGTAACACTACATATCTGTAGAATGATTTCCCAGTACTATAAACACCCTACAGGATGCTCAGAAAATCAAGTAGGTACTGCTGGTATTTCCCATTCAACTCCACTTCAACCTAAACTCTCCTCCAGTCTAGGACATACCACGTACCCTCACACAGTACTCCTCAGTTCATGACTGTCATGGTAGTACACCTCAAATCTGTGTTCTGTAGTCGAGGTATTGCATGACAACAACACCCGAGAGTCATGTTGTCTGTGTCCTAGTAACATATGTCACACTCTAGACCTGGTTTCAAATACTATTTAATAATCGTTCAAATACTTTGTTTGTTTTAATCTGCCTTGATTGCCAGGTGGGTGGGGTTTGCACTTCTGTGACTATTCAATTGGTTCCATTACAACAGGCAAGCTCAATCAGGCACAGCTAAAGTATTTTAAATGGTGTTTGAACCCAGGTCTGTCACACTCCCTACTGCTGCTTGGACAGTGACGGTGACAGTGTCAGGTTACAGGAGGAGGCTTGGCAGAAAGGGCCAGAGGCATTTTATTTTATTTCACTGCCTCTTAAACAAATAATGAGGCACAGCTTTTCCCAACGCATCACCACCAACCACTTCCTGTTGTGTTCCTTAGTTTCATGCAGTGGTTACTGATAGTAGACTCATATAATAGTCCAAATAGAATCACTGTGATTGTTCCTCCTACTCAAACCACAAATGTTTATATTACAGTTGAATTCTGAAGTTTACATACACCTTAACCAAATACATTTAAACTCAGTTTTTCACAATTCCTGACATTTAATCCTAGTAAAAATTTCCTGTCTTAGGTCAGTTAGGATTACCACTTTATTTTAAGAATGTGAAATGTCAGAATAATAGTAGATATTTATTTAAGCTTTTATTTCTTTCATCACATTCCCAGTGGGTCAGAAGTTTACATACACTCAATTAGTATTTGGTAGCATTGCCTTTAAATTGTTTAACTTGGGTCAAACGTTTTCGGGTAGCCTGCCACAAGCTTCCCACAATAAGTTGGGTGAATTTTGGCCCATTCCTCCAGACAGAGCTGGTGTAACTGAGTCAGCTTTGTAGGCCTCCTTAATCGCACACGCTTTTTCAGTTCTGCCCACAAATGTTCTATAGGAATGAGGTCAGGGCTTTGTGATGGCCACTCCAATACCTTGACCTTGTTGTCCAAAAGCCATTTTGCCACAACTTTGGAAGTATGTTTGGGGTCATTGTCCATTTGGAAGACCGATTTGCGACCAAGCTTTAACTTCCTGACTGATGTCTTGAGATGTTGCTTCAATATATCCACATAATTTTCCTGCCATCTACTTTGTGAAGTGCACCAGTCCCTCCTGCAGCAAAGCACCCCCACAACATGATGCTGCCACCCCCGTGCTTCACGGTTGGGATGGTGTTCTTCGGCTTGCAAGCCACCCCCTTTTTCCTCCAAACATAACGATGGTCATTATGGCCAAACAGTTCTATTTTTGTTTCATCAGACCAGAGGACATTTCTCCAAAAAGTATGATCTTTGTATGATCCATGTGCAGTTGTAAAGTCTGGCTTTTTTATGGCGGTTTTGGAGCAATGGCTTCTTCCTTGCTGAGCAGCCTTTAAGGTTATGTCGATTTATAGGACTTGTTTTACTGTGGATATAGATACTTTTGTACCTGTTTCCTCCAGCATCTTCACAAGGTCCTTTTCTGTTGTTCTGGGATTGATTTGCACTTTTCGCACCAAAGTACGTTCATCGCTAGGAGACAGAACGCATCTCCTTCCTGAGCGGTATGACGGCTGCGTGGTCCCATGGTGTTTATACTTGCATACTATTGTTTGTACAGATGAACGTATTACCTTCAGGCGTTTGAAAATTGCTCCCAAGGATGAACCAGACTTGTGGAGGTCTACAATTATTTTTCTGAGGTCTTGGCTGATTTCTTTTAATTTCCCCATGATGTCAAGCAAAGAGGCACCGAGTTTGAAGGTAGGCCTTGAAATACATCCACAAGGTACACCTCCAATTGACTCAAATGATGTCAATTAGCCTATCAGAAGCTTCTAAAGCCATGACAATTTTCCAAGCTGTTTAAAGGCACAGTCAACTTAGTGTATGTAAACTTCTGACCCACTGGAAAAGTGATACAGTGAAATAATCTGTCTATAAACAATTGTTGGAAAAATGACTTGTCTTGCACAAAGTAGATGTCCTAACCAACTTGCCAAAACTATAGTTTGTTAACAAGACACGTCATAAGAAACATGCTCTAGTCTGCAAGGCTCCTCAGTCCTAGCATTCTGTGTAAAGGAGCCTGTGTCTTAACCTAGTGACATCAGGGAACCAACAGCAGCTTCTTTGTTTAACACAGTGTCCCTTCTCCCTACTCCTTCCCCTGGTCCTCTCACAGACAGTGGTGTGTTTGTCTGAGCCTTCCCCCTGATTGGTCCATCTGTAACCAATTAGAAGGGGGCATGGTAGTGGCCATGGTACGGGGCCTGGACATGACCCTCTAGGCCTGTGGTTCTCAAACCTCTTCTCGGAGACCCCCAAGCCGTTCCATGTCTTTGAACAATTCCAGAGCTAGCACACCTGATTCAACTTGTCAACTAATCATCAAACCCTTGAATAGGTAAATCAGGGGAGCTAGTTCAGGGCTACAACAAACTTGTGAAACGTCTGTGGGTCTAGGTGGAGAGGTTTGAGAAGCACCGCTCTAGGCATTGGTAATAGTGCTGCGTCAGCACAGAGCACCGCTTTCAGGGACTAAATGTAGGTTACTTATGTACCCTTGGACAGAGTCCAGATTCCCCCCTCCCTCCTTTCTGTTCTGTTCTTCACTCCTCCCCAAGAAAGTGACACAAGTTCTTTTCTTTTTCCTATTATGATTTGAAAAATAAATGTTAGGCCGTAAGAGGAAATGGAACAGCTAGGCTGAAGGTGGACAGATTTAGGTTGTATTCCATAATATGGATTGATGTCTGAAAAGTTCCATATGTGTGCCATTGTGTAACTAAATGTTTACACTTCTTCT
This sequence comes from Salvelinus namaycush, assembly GCF_016432855.1. NCBI lineage: Eukaryota > Metazoa > Chordata > Actinopteri > Salmoniformes > Salmonidae > Salvelinus > Salvelinus namaycush. Next base: position 22,986,616 of record NC_052338.1, on the reverse strand, counting down.
GTATGTGTGTGTGAGAGATATTCACCTTTGCGCATAAGACACTAGATGTATTAGAATATAAGTATTTATTATAATTAAAGAATATTCAATGCATTTCAGCCTCAGCCTTCATCAGGGATTCTTTTTAACTTAACTGTATACAGTGCATTCGGAAAGTATTCAGACGCCTTGACTTTTCCCACATTTTGTTAGGTTACAGCCGTATTCTAAAATTGATTTAATAAAAAATGTATCTCGATCTACACACAATAGCCCATAATGACAAAGCGAAAACAAGTTTTTAGAAATTTCTGCAAAAAATAAAAAAACATACCTTATTTAAGTATTCAGACCCTTTGCTAAGAGACTCGAAATTGAGCTCAGGTGCATCCTGTTTCCACTGATCATCCTTGACATATTTCTACAACTTCATTGGCGTCCACCTGTGGTAAATTCAATTGATTGGACTAGATTTGGAAAGGCACACACCTGTCTATATAAAGTCCCACAGTTGACAGTGCATGTCAGAGAAAAAACCAAGCCATGAGGTCGAAGGAATTGTCCTTAGAGCTCTGAGACAGGATTGTGTCGAGGCACAGATCTGGGGAAGTGTACCAAAACATTTCTGCAGCATTGAAGGTCCTCAAGAACACATTGGCCTCCATCATTCATAAATGGAAGAAGCTCTTCCTAGAGCTGGCAGCCCTGGCCAAACTGCGCAATTGGTGGAGAAGAACCCGATGGTCACTCTGACAGAGCTCCAGAGTTTCTCTGTGGAGATGGGAGAACCTTCCAGAAGGACAACCATCTCTGTGGCACTCCACCAATTAGGCATTTATGGTAGAGTGTCCAGACGGAAGCCACTCCTCAGTAAAATGAACATGACAGCCCGCTTGGTTTGCCCAAAGGCACCTAAAGACTCTCAGACCATGTGAAACAAGATTCTCTGGTCTGATGAAACCAAAATGTAATTCTTTGTCCTGAATGCCAAGCGTCATATCTGGAGGAATACTGGCAACATCCCTATGGTGAAGCATGGTGGTGGCAGCATCATGCTGTGGGGATGTTTTTCAGCGGTAGGGACTGGGAGACTAGTCAGGATCGAGGGAGAGATGAACAGAGCAAAGTACAGGGAGATCCTTGATGAAAACCTGCTCCAGAGCGCTCAGGACCTTCACTGGAGTGAAAGTTCACCTTCCAACAGGACAACGACCCTAAGCACACGGCCAAGACAACGCAGGAGTGGCTTTGGGACAAGTCTCAATGTCCTTGAGTGGCCCAGCCAGAGCTCGGACTTGAACCCAATCGAACATCTCTGGAGAGACGACGCTCCCCATCCAACCTGACAGAGCTTAAGAGGATCTGCAGAGAAGAATGGGAGAAACTCTCCAAATACAGGTAAATACTCAAGGCTGTAATTGCTGCCAAAAGGGCTTAAACCAAAGTACTGAGTAAGGGGTCTGAATACTTATGTAAATGAGATTCATTTTTTTGCAACGTTTTCTAAAAACTGTTTTTGCCTTGTAATTATGGGCTATTGCATGTATGTTGAGGGGGAAAAAACTATTTAATCAATTTTAGAATAAGGCTGTAACGTAACATTGTGGGAAAAGTCAAGGGGCCTGAATACTTTCCAAATGCACTATAGTTACCATTTCTACTAGTCAAGCCATGAGCTACTTACTGTATTTGAATCAGACCTACAGTATATAGACTTTTTCAGCATGTGAGAAATATTATGCCATGCTTGTAGGAATATAGAAATAGATGCATAGAAAATGCAGATTCAGGGGTTCCTGCATTCAGCAATATTTTTGTTCACATTCTCAGGCCAGCTGGGCGTGTCGTCTGACTCTGAGGGTGATGGGAACCCCAAACTGTGGTGTGCCCTGAGTGACGGGAAGGTGGTGGTGTTTGATGCAACCAGCTGGTCCATGCAGCAGAACCAAGTCCAAGTGGGAACTTCACGAGTGGTAAGGATGGGGATGGGACCACTTTTAAAGGAGTAGGCAAATTGAAGGGAGGAGGACAATTTATAGAATTATCAAAAAGCAGTAGTAATTCACTTACCACATTTAGTCGTCTTCTGCTTGGTCCCATTTGGCTATATTTAGTGTTTGTGTAGATGAATATAACTTGAGGGATTCTGCTGACCCCTGGTGGGTACAGTATGTTATGACTGAAATTACCTGCTTGGACCTGCTTCTATGTTTTTGAAATGGGACGGTTTTAAAATGGTGTTTATTTCTGAATTGTCTTGGTGCCATGGTTTGAAATAGGCAGGCCACCTGGTTTGAAATGGGCAGACCGCCTGGTTTGAAATGGGCATGCCAGCCTGTCTGGTAACATGGTCCTGAGATTCTATGTTTTGTTGTTTTGTCCAGAACTGCATGCTGGGAGTGGACCGGCAGCAAGTGTGGATTGGCTCCCAGGATTCAGTCATTTACATAATCAGCACCCGCAGCATGTCCTGTAACAAGCAGCTGACAGACCACCGCAGTGAGGTCACAGGGCTGTCCCTAGGGGAACGCAGCGAGAAATGCAGGTGAGGGGTGACGATGACATGCAGTTGAAATCTATCCGGCTGGGTTAAACTTAAATTTACAGTAATGTTGATTAATGAGCACTGTCCTTGTAAAATGAAATGTAATCTAGTGAAGTTAAACATACAGTTACTACTGGCATCATATCCATAGAGAGAGCTGTCTTTTTAGGACCGCATGATAACGGCATCAATGAGCAGTCCCAGCTCGAAGTAAAATTGTTTTAAGTATAACATCCTTTCTTTATGCCTGGGTCGTGTTCATTAGGCACCAAAAGGAGGACAATGGACTGAAGATCTGAACGTGTCCAATATGAAATGCTCTTTCCAGTTTTTAAAAACATTTCGCTACTGTGTGCCACACTAAACACGAACATGTATTCCCTGTTGCAGCCCCAAGGTGGCATACTCCTGCAGTGCGGAGGGTGCAGTGATAGTGTGGGACGTGTCCACGTTACAGGTCAGGAAACAGTTCCGGGTCTCCTGCGACCGTCTCCAGTCCGTTCAGCTCTGCAATGGAACCCTATGGTGCTGTAAGTACACGTACAAGCATAAAAATAAGGTACTTAAAATGACTTCTGGCTGTACTATACTACTGTATATATTTATTTATTTTTATTTCACATTTATTTATCCAGGTAGGCTAGTTGAGAACAAGTTCTCATTTACAACTGCGACCTGGCCAAGATAAAGCAAAGCAGTGCAACACAAACAACAACAGAGTTACACATGGAATAAACAAACATACAGTCAATAACACAATAGAAAAAGTATATGTACAGTGGTTGCAAATGAGGTGAGATGGCAATAAATAGGCCATAGTGGCGAAATAATTATAATTTAGCAATTAAACACTGGAGTGATAGATGTGCAGAAGATGAATGTGCAAGTAGAGATACTGGGGTGCAAAGGAGCAAAAAAATAACAGTATGGGGATGAGGTAGTTGGATGGGCTATTTACAGATGGGCTATTTACTGGTGTAGTGATCTGTGAGCTGCTCTGACAGCTGGTGCTTAAAGTTAGTGAGGGAGATATGGGTCTCCAGCTTCAGTGATTTTTGCAATTCGTTCCAGTCATTGGCAGCAGAGAACTGGAAGGAAAGGTGGCCAAAGGAGGAATTGGCTTTGGGGGAGACCAGTGAAATATACCTGCTGGAGTGCGTGCTACGGGTGGGTGCTGCTATGGTGACCAGTGAGCTCAGATAAGACGGGGCTTTACCTAGCAGAGACGTATAGATGACCTGGAGCCAGTGGGTTTGGTGACGAATATGAAGCGAGGGCCAGCCAACGAGAACATACAGGTCGCTGTGGTGGGTAGTATATGGGGCTTTGGTGACAAAACGGATGGCACTGTGATAGAAGACTGCATCCAATTTGCTGAGTAGAGTGTTGGAGGCTATTTTGTAAATGACATCGCCAAAGTCAAGTATCGGTAGGATGGTCAGTTATACGAGGGTATGTTTGGCAGCATGAGTGAAGGATGCTTTGTTGCGAAATAGGAAGCCGATTCTAGATTTAACTTTGGATTGGAGATGTTTGATGTGAGTCTGGAAGGAGAGTTTACATTCTAACCAGACACCTAGGTATTTGTAGTTGTCCACATATTCTAATTCAGAACCATCCAGAGTAGTGATGCTGGACAGGCAGGAAGGTGTGGGCAGCGATCGGTTGAAGAGCATGCATTTAGTTTTACTAGCATTTAAGAGCAGTTGGAGGCCACGGAAGGGAGTTGTATGGCATTTGATCTCATTTGGAGGTTTGTTAACGTAGTGTCCAAAGAAGGGCCAGAAGTATACAGAATGGTGTCGTCTGCTTGGAGGTGCATCAGAGATGACAGATGGATTCTTATTGATTGTTTTATTTGTGATTTGGGCATGTTATTCCTCCTACATCATTCAGGTGCCAGAGACTGCATTATGGAGGTGTGGAAAAACGGAATGTTACATCGCAAGATCTCCCTTCCTGAGCAGCTCTGTGGCTCCCCAACTGCCTTCAGCAGCCTCCTGCTCTACCATGAGGTGGGTAGTGTCTGTGGTCATATAGAGATATACAGTGCATTCGGAAAGTATTCAGACCCCTTTTCCCACATTTTTCCCCCCCATCAATCTTCACACAATACCACATAATGACAAAGCAAAAACACATTTTTAGACATTTGAAAAGCTGAGATATCACATTTACAGAAGTATTCAGACCCTTTACTCAGTACTTTGTTGAAGCGCCTTTGACAGCGATTACAACATCAAGTCTTCTTGGGAGTTTCTCCCATTCTTCTCTGCAGATCCTCCGGATCGGGTTCAAGTCCGGGCTCTTGCTGGGCCACATAAGGACATTCAAGAAACATGTCCCGAAGCCACTCCTGCATTTTCTTGGCTGTGTGCTTAGGGTTGTTGTCCTGTTGGAAGGTGAACCTTCACCCCAGTCTGAGGTCCTGAGCAGATTTTCATCAAGGATCTCTCTGTGTTTTGCTCTGTTCATCTTTCCCTTGAACCTGACTAGTATCCCAGTCCCTGCCGCTGAAAAACATCCCCACAGCATGATGCTGCCACCACCATGCTTCACCGTAGGGATGGTGCCAGGTTTCCTCCAGACGTGATGTTTAGCATTCAGGCCAAGGAGTTCAATCTTGGTTTCATCAGTCCAGAGAATCTTGTTTCTCATGGTCTGAGACTCCTTTAGGTGCCTTTTGGCAAACTCCAAGCGGGCTGTCATGTGCCTTTTACTGAGGAGTGGCTTCCATCTGGACACTACAATAAAGGCCTGATTGGTGGAGTGCTGCAGAGATGGTTGTCCTTCTGGAAAGTTCTCTCATCTCCACAGAGTAACTCTGGAGCTCTGTCAGTGACCATCGGGTTCTTGGTCACCTCCCTGACCAAGGCCCTTCTCCCCCGATTGCTCAGTTTGGCTGGGCGGCCAGCTCTAGGAAGAGTCTTGGTTCCAAACTTCTTCCATTTAAGAATGATGGAGGCCACTGTGTTCTTGGGGACCTTCAATGCTGCAGAAATGTTTTGGTACCTTTCCCCAGATCTGCGCCTCGACACAATCCTGTCTCGGAGCTCTACAGACAATTCCTTTGACCTCACGGCTTGGTTTTTTCTCTGACATGCACTGTCAACTGTGGGTTCTTATATAGACAGGTGAGCTTTTCCAAATAATGTCTAATCAATTGAATTGACCAATGGTGGACTCCAAGTTGTAGAAACATCTCAAGGATGATCAATGGAAACATGATGCACCTGAGCTCAAAAATTTCTAAAAACCTGTTTTCGCTTTTTCATTATGGAGTATTATTGTTTGTAGATTGAGGGGAAAAAATTATGTAATCAATTTTAGAAGGCTGTAACAAAATGTGGAAAAAGTCAAGGTGTCTGAATACTCTCCGAATGTACTGTGTGTATATATCTCTATCCATCTATCTATACACATATACTGAGTATATAAAATGTTAAGAACACCTGCTCTTTCCATGACGTAGACTGACCAGGTGAAGCTCTGATCCCTTATTGATGTCACTTGTTAAATCCACTTCAGTCAGTGTAGATGAAGGGGAGGAGACAGGTTAAAGAATGATTTGAGACATGGATTGTGTGCCATTGAGGGTGAATGGGAAATACAAAATATTTAATTGCCTATGAACAGGGTATGGTAGTAGTAGGTGCCAGGCGCACCAGTTTGTGTCAAGAACTGCAACGCTGCAGGGTTTTTCATGCTCAACAGTTTCCCTTGTGCATCAAGAATGGTCTACCACCCAAAGGACATCCAGCGAACTTGACACAACTTTAGGAAGCGTTGGCGCCAACATGGGCCAGCATCTCTGTGGAATGCTTTCGACACCTTGTAGAGTCTATACCCTGACGAATTGAGAGTGTTCTGAGGGCAAAAGGGGGTGCAACTCAATATTAGGAAGGTGTACCTAATATTTGCTATACTCAGTGTATAGTCAAAGGCAATTTAGTCAATATAAAACACTAACATTTTCCTCCTTTTTGAACAACCCCACGTGTGTGTGATGAGCTGAAATAAAATATCCCAGAAATTTTCCATACGCACATAAAGCTTATTTCTCTCAAATTTAGTGCCCAAATTTGTTTACATCCTTGTTAGTGAGCATTTCTCCTTTGCCAAGATAATCCATCCACCTGCCAGATGTGGCATATCAAGAAGCTGATTAAAAAGCATGATCATTACACAGGTGCACCTTGTGCTGGAGACAATAAAATGCCACTCTAAAATGTGCATTTTTATCACAACACAATGCCACAGATGTCTCAAGTTGAGGGAGTGTGCAATTGGCATGCTGACTGCAGGATTGTCCACCAGAGCTGTTGCCAGATAATTTAATGTTTGTTTCTCTACCATAAGCCGCCTCAAACGTTGTTTTAGAGAATTTGGCAGTACTCCACCCGGCCTCACAACCGCAGACCACGTGTTACAACGCCAGCCCAGGAACTCCACATCTGGTTTCTTCACTTGCGGGATTGTCTGAGACCAGCCACCCTGACAGGTGATGAAACTGAGGAGTTTTTCAGTCTGTAATAAAGACCATTTTTGGGGGAAAACCTCATTCTGATTGTCTGTGCCTGGCTCCTAAGTGGGTGGGTATGGTAAAAGGCAGAGGTGGGACCAAGTCATTGTTTTACAAGACGCAAGTAAGTCTCGAGCCTTAGCACTCAAGTCCCAAGTCAAGTCCCAAGTCAAGACAGGCAAGTCCGAGTCAAGTCTCAAGTTCTAAACTTTGAGTTTCGAGTCCTAAACAAGTCATAATGTGCTCTTCACCAAATTGAATACCATTTCAAAATTTTTAACAAGAGTAATAGTTATATTAAATTTACGCAAATCATGAATGCTTTTTAAAATATATTTCTTGTTTTCCAAATAAACTTTATATTTCCATGGAAATAAATGAAATGACCTGCTTGTCAATATGACAACAAAAACTAAATATTGTAGTGCTCTCTCTAGATGTACTCTAGACACCTAAAACAATCCTGCCATAAAGTTACAATAATGTATTAAAAGGTACATCAAAACAACTGATACTGAACTTCAGGTAGGCCTACAATTTGAACACTGGCCTGAATGTCTGTAAAAAAAAAAAAAAATACAGATCCAAAAGATGGGAGATAAAACCTGCACTCCCCCCCCCCCCCCCCCCCCCCTTGTACACAATCGCCCAACCTTAACACACACACACAACCTCTCTGTGTGTGGTTACAGTAGGCTAATGTATGTCAATGGTTTTAGGAACAGCAGTTGTAGCTCAAGATTAGGTGCATCTTTCCAAGGGCTCCGTCTGAATTCACCTGCCGACGTTCCTCTGCACTGCCACACACAACTTTTTCTCCATTGGCACAGTTTGATTGGCTGCTGTCCGATTCAAACTGTAATCCGTTAAATGAGAGTTGATGCGCTGCACACTTTTTTTAATAGCATAATTTTTTATATTTGGGCTTGGGGAGGGTATCAAGTCAGTTTGAGTCAAAAGGCTCAAATCCAAGTTAAGTTACGAGTTATTGGTGTCAAAGTCGAGTTGCAAGTCTTTTTTGATTTTGTTGAGTCTAAAATCATAATTTTGTGACTCGAGTCCACACCTCTGGTAAAAGGTTCCAGGCGCACCGCTTTGAGCGGTGTCAAACTGAGGCTAGTGAAATGTGTATATATATTTTTCTTATTTTATTATCTCAAATGGAATAATGATGAGGATTAAAGATCATACCCCCAAGACATGGTAACTTGTCACCATATCTGTAATCATGGTAGCTTCTACATTAATGTAGAAGTCTTTAGATACGTGTTGTGTACCATACGTGTTTCAGAGGGAGCAGCTGTGGACGGCCTGTATAGACGTAGGGGAGCTGTGTGTGTGGCACCTCAGGGAGCCCACCAAGCCTTTCCAGAGGATCCAGCTGCCTGACTGTGCAGGCGTCACCTGCCTTATCAAGGTCAAAAACCAGGTGAGATTGTCTGTAGACTGTACTGTAGGAGGAAAATGAGTGTGCTTCTATTCTACTCTACTGTAGTTTCTATAAAATGGCATTGCTTGGGTACTCCACTGGATTAGTTACATTACTTAGTTCTGTATTAAGGTATTATGTGAAAGTTTAAAATATTAACAGGCCCAAATCACCATGGGTTCCCTTTCCCACTCCTTTCCCGCTTTATTTTTTTTTTTAATAGCTTTTTTAAAATACTGACTAGATCATTCCTATCACAATGCACTCTGGCATGTCAATTGTCAATTCAGCATGTCTTAAAACCAGAAATGAGATGTGTCCTTTATGGTGATGAAACCTAATCTGTTAACCGGTCCTGTCAGATCTGGGTTGGGGGCCGAGGGTGGAGTTCGGGGAAGTCCAGGGGGAAGATCTACGTAGTGGATGCCCAGCGACACACGGTGGAGAAGGAGCTGGTAGCTCACACAGACTGTGTCCAGGCACTGTGCTCTGCAGAGGACCGCTATGTGCTGAGTGGGGCAGCCCGTGAGGACGGGAAGATAGCCATCTGGAAAGTGGAGTAACTTGAGTGGAAATTCAATACTGCCACCTGGTAACTGGGGGTCAGAACAGGATTGTGTTCATTATTCACCAAACGGTAGAAAACGGACTGAAACAGGAACTTGTTCAATAAGAAACGCTCATTTTTGTTAACCATTAAATTGTTTTGCTAAGGTGTGCCCAAATAACCCAGGTGATTATGAACAGTTGGGAAATAAACTCTAGTCGTGATTTGTGACTGCCTGTGGATGGATGACCAACCCAAAGTTCACCTGATTGCATAGGATTTATTTCTGGAATAATCTTTCCAACCTATAGTTTTAAACACATGTATCTTATTGTTTATGTTAAAGGGAAACTATTTAGGTATTTGTTTCATTAGTCCATTGTTGATATAATCCCAACATGTTTTGAATATCAGAAATACATTTTTCAAGATATATAACTTAAAAAATACAGATACTGCCGGTGTGATGCATTTTTGGACTATCAACAATAGACTAATGAAACAAATACCAAAACACAGTTTTGGATGTCATTTTCCTTTTTAAGCAGTACACTGCTTATTGTATTATTTACATCAAAGGAGGAACCTTAGATGTTTTTATATTGGGATGCTTCACAGGCTACTCACATCCAAATAAGTATTTCATATTTAATGTATGTGCTTTTTCTTCTAAATATGTTTTTGTATGTTTAATACACTCAACCCAAACTATGCATTTTAGTATTATTAAAATGTTTAGTAATGAAGACTTGTCCTCGCAATGTATTTGTCTCAGTCTTCATATAACATGACACAAGCTACTTCTAACATTTTAAATGAAAAAATGAAATATTTTCCATTAATATTAGTGTTTCTTGTATATTCTTTATAGTACAGTATATTGTTTTGTAATATGCCTTTTGCCACCAGGGGACAGTACAGCATCCTCTATTACATTTTAATTCACATCCCAGAACTGTCTTCTGTAAACTGTTTGTGTAGGCTACAGGTCATGAGATTGACATTGTAATGACAAACTAAATACTTGAATTTCTCTATATAGCGATTTGGTGGAACAAGCTTCCCCCTAACATCAGGACAGCGGAGTCCCTGCCCATCTTCTGAAAACGCCTGAACCTACCGTACCTTTTCAAAAAGTATTTTGATTCATCCCACAGCACAACAACAATATTCAGCTATACTACCATTTTTTTTTTTTTTTAATCTTGAGGATTATAACATTTTAACCCACTTGGCACATATATAATCAGATGAAGTAATTTGGCTGCCTTCATGCAGTAGTCTTTATTCAGATTTGTATTAAATCCCGTTACGGTGGCTACAGGCAAGCCCGTATCTACATCATCTGAGAATCCTCTCATTAATCACACCAGCAGATGGCAAAATCATCAAAGTCATCATCCAAATGCCAGAGTATTCCAATTTTTATTCTCTAACTGTTGCCAGCTCTACAAATATAAATCCCTCTCCTCTGTTTCTGTGTTGCATTGTATGAACACAATCACAGACCACATTTTAAATCCAGCTGTAGATTAGAGACTGGGGATTTTTTTAAACAATGTTTTTTTCCACAAATTGGGATGTACCCAATGGGTTTCAAATGCCATCGATTTTTGGTCATAACTACAACTTTGCTATGAGTTGTAGTAATTGAATCCAGGGACGTCTAAGACCCTTTGAGGTTGAATCTATAATACTAGGATTACATTACACAGGGGCCCCGTTGAATCAAGCATCTATACATAAAGTAATTTAGCAGACACTCATATCCAGAGCGACTTAGTCGCAATTAGGGTTAAGTGCCTTGCTCAAGGGCACAATTAAAAGTTTTTTTTTTTTACCTAGTCAGCTCGGGGATTCGAACCAGAAACCTTTTGGTTACTGGCCCAGTGCAGGTAGCTACTGTGGGTAGGCTACCTGCCACCAACACACAGACTGGGTGACAGCAATAAGATTAGTCCAACACACATCATGACATCATTTATACACACGTACAGTATATAACAGGAAGACTCCTCCCCTCAGACAGATATCAATTCCCAGAAGAAGTATTGTGTGGGCTGGTAATGGCTGGAGCGGAATAAGTGGTAAGTTATCAACATCAAACACATGGTTTCCATGCGTTTGATGCCATTCCATTCGCTCCGTTCCAGACGTTATTATGAGCCGTCCTCCCCTCAGCAGCCTCCACTGTTCCCTACACAGTGCACTACTTTAGATCTGGGCCCTTGTCAAAAGTAATGCACTATATAGGGAATAGGATGCCATTTGGGACCTAGCTACTATGCAGAGTAAGGTCTGGTTGATGATCATATAGTGTTGCTTCATAATGGCTGGTAGTGGGGGTGTTTTTTCAGACTTTATTTGTATTTACAGTAAAAGGCCATGAAATATTGAAGATGAAAATTACCTAGCGAAACTGCATTACCAATTTACCAAACCATTATGTAAGATGGCCTTGGGAGCACCATTGTCCTGACCTGGGTCTCTGTCATTTTTTGGTAAACCTGTTTTCTGTAAATCATGAGGATTGGAGGATTCCCTATGCCAAGGGTTACTCCGTTTGGAAGTTTTCCAAGCTTTTAATACTCACAGTATGTGAGTGTGGGGGTTTTCAAGTGTGTGTGTGGGTGATTGTGCATGAGGATTAGGAATCTGCCTCTTTTTATGAGTCAGCACAGAATGCTGCTGAGTGAACAACCACTTGCTATCGGCAGAGGGATGGATGGATGCACAGTATGTGGCAGTTGAACCGAGAGGGGTCTTTGTGTTTGCCAAATGGATGGAACTCTGCTACCATATCTACTGTATACCGGTATCCGTTCCTTCCATTTGATAGGCAAAATGGTTGGCTACGGTAAATGTCATCTGTACATAGTGGCAAGGAAAAGTATGTGAACCCTTTGGAATTACCTGGATTTCTGCATAGATTTGTCATGAAATTCGATCTGATCTTCATTTAAGTCTGCTTAAACTAATAAAACAAACAATTATACGTTTTCATGTCTTTATTGAACAGACTGTGTAAACATTCACAGTGCAGGGTGGGAAAAGTATGTGAACCCTTGGATTTCTAACTGGTTGACCCTCCTTTTTGCAGCAAGAACCTCAACCAAACATTTTCTGTAGTTGCGGATCAGACCTGCACAACGACCAGGAGGAATTTTGGACCATTCCGCTTTACAAAATGGTATCAGATCAGCAATATTATTGGGATGTCTGAACCGCTCTTTTGAGGTCATGCCACAGCATCTCAATCGGGTTGAGGTCAGGACTCTGACTGGGCCACTCCAGAAGGTGTATTTTCTTCTGTTAACCATTCTGTTTATTTACTTCTGTTTTCGGTTGTCCTGTTGCATCACCCAACTTCTGTTGAGCAAATGGTGGACAGATAGCCTTACATTCTCCTGCAAAATGTCTTGATAAACTTGGGAATTCATTTTTCCATTGATGATAGCAAGCTGTCCAGGCCCTGAGGCAACAAAGCAGCTCCAAACCATGATGCTTCCTCAACCATACTTTACAGTGGGGATGAGGTTTTGATGTTGATGTTCTGTGCCTTTTTTTTCTCCACACAGTGTTGTGTGTTTCTTCCAAACAACTCAACTTTAGTTTCATCTGTCCACAGAATATTTTGGAAAATCCAGGTGCTCTTTTGCGAACCTCAGACGTACAGCAATGGGTTTTTTGGACAGCAATGGCTTCTTCCAGGGTGTCCTCCCATGAAAACCATTCTTGTTTAGTGTTTTACGTATCGTAGACTCGTCAGATGTTAGCATGTCCCAGAGATTTATGTAAGTCTTTAGCTGACATTCTAGGATTCTTCTTAACCTCATTGAGCATTTTGCGCTGTGCTCTTGCAGTCATCTTTGCAGGACAGCCACTCCTAGGAGAGTAGCAATAGTGCTGAACTTTCTCCATTTATAGACAATTTGTCTTACCGTGGACTGATGAACATCAAGGCTTTTAGAGATACTTTTGTAACCATTTCCTGCTTTATGCAAGTCAACAATTCTTGATCTTGGGTCTTTTGAGATCTATTTTCTTCAAGGCATGGTTCACATCAGGCAATGCTGCTTGTGAATAGCAAACTCAAATTGTGTGTTTTTTTTATAGGTCAAGGCAGCTCTAACCAACATCTCCAATCTCGTCTCATTGATTGAACTCCAGGTTAGCTGACTCCTGACTCCAATTATCTTTTGGAGAAGTCATTAGCCTTGGGGTTCACATACTTTTCCCAACCTACACTGTAAATCTTTAAATGATGTATTCAATATAGACAAGAAAAATACAATTTGTGTTATTAGTTTCAGCACAACGTGTTTGTCTATTGTTGTGACTGAGATGAAGATCAGATCAAATGTTATGACCAATTTATGCATAAATCCAGGTAATTCCAAAGGGTTCACATACTTTTTCTTGCCACTGTAGTTGTATTGAATTTCCATAGAGAGAGACTCAATCAAGAGTCCTCACACTCAGAACTACTGTATCACACACTTAATCATATGGAGTGGGCATTATGTTTCTCTTATATATAGGATGGATACTACAGTAGTGCACATCCATCACAACACCCATATAGGACTGCTGATAAGCATTGAATCATTACTGTAATGACAAGATATCAGTCATACGCTTACTCTTTGTGGTGGAAATCCAGCAACAACAACAAACCTAGTTGTGATTTCCTCAAAAGAGAATGAGAAGGAGAGTCAGGTCACCAGTGAACAGGTGTTGCTGGCCTTGCATCCCTCTGATGTGGGGAAGGGTGATGCAATTAGTAAATCGTGGCCCTTTTTGTTGATACATAAATCGGTCTCCAGGTAACTTGATTCCACTGCATGCAGAAAGTGCTAGACAGTATATGCGCCAATGCACACATGTCATCAACTTTACTTTGTCCTCTAATGGTAGGGTTGGAGTGGAGAGATATGACCCTAGATATGTAGGCTAGCTAGGCTACTTTAGGGGCAACCCCTGCTACTAGAAATGAAACATACTTGTGGTGTGTGAACAAATTGTGCAGAGAAGTAGGATAGCAATAGTGGTCATTCAGTCAAATACACACACACACACACAACCACATAAATTACATAAATAGAAACAAAATAAAACTGACCTTTGAACATGAAAAAGAAAATGAAAGAAGATCGATTCAAATATATGCAATAACAGCTATGTTCAAAATGATACAGTAGCCTATAACATACAGAACAGCATAAAATGATTATTACATTAGCAGCTCACAGTAGATAATTTGCAACATTGTCAACAACAACAAAAAACATACACGACTTCTTGGGCAGCCTCAAGTTTTAGAACGTTACATTGTAGCCTTTGATGTCACGTATTACAGTAATTGCTGGGGCATCGCAAAATGAATCACCATGACTTGAAACATTTCAAGTATAATACTGTTTTAAAGTAACACTCAAGGTGTGGCGGCATGAATGTTTGGTGAGTGTGTGGCACTGCCTGCTACAGTTTTCTAACGCCTGCCTGCTTCACAATTTTCCTGTGAGGGGTGTAGTTGCTTCAACTGTAGGCCGGTTGTTCCTGCGTGTCAGCCATATTGGAATGCTCGGCTCAGGATTGGGAATATACAGAATTTAACGAGCTCGAAGTGGTGGGCAGAGAAAGGAGAGCGCACGAACCGCTAAGCAACTTCAGTTTTTAACGGATTTAAAACACATATAAACGAGGAATTGAACCGGTTAACTAAAGTGAATTGATCCAACACGCGAATTGGAAAGGACAAAGTGAGTACAGTCATGTTTATTATATTTGTATGTAAAATGTAGGCGGCTTCCAGTTGAAGACTGTGTGATGGAGGATTTGCTGTGCCGACACATTGACGTTTTCTTCACATAAAATTATAAGTTATTTTCCATATCAGTTAATATTCTGTTGAAGATGGCTATTCTGCTAATGTAATGCTCAATCATTGGTGTTGTCGCTCAATTGATACTTCCTCGCTATAATGTGCCACACGTAACAGTAACGTTGACCAATTCAAGCTAACAAAAAAAATGTTGGTTGTCTTTGATTACATCTTTAGGAAAGTAACGTTACTGTACATTTATTAGTTAACAATTACTCGGGAATCTCCAGAAATGGTTGTATATTACATTTGTTTCCACAATATGATCATAAAGTCTTAGAGCATAGTCTATTCAATTATTGTTTCGTTTGTGTAGTCTATCTAGACTACCTTTCTGAGAGATGTATGTGGTAACTATAGGTAGCCTAGCCTATGGGTGTTTCCTGAAGATTTGTGATTCGCTACACTTACACCCATGCGAAGCCTACGGCTCCCATTATATTTGACTATTGCCGTGGAATTCTTGTTACTGTTTACAACTGTAAGCTTCGCGTAGCCCGAGGCCCTTTAAATTACAGTGCAGTGAAGGCCTGTATTTTTAGGAGCAGTGAGTGACTCCTGAGTGTAAACCACCAGGCATATATTGTCATTGTTAGGCTACTTTTAGTTTATTTAGCC
Organism: Salvelinus namaycush; assembly: GCF_016432855.1. Classification (NCBI taxonomy): domain Eukaryota; kingdom Metazoa; phylum Chordata; class Actinopteri; order Salmoniformes; family Salmonidae; genus Salvelinus; species Salvelinus namaycush. The sequence continues at coordinate 22,971,092 of NC_052338.1, read as the reverse complement.
GAAATCCAAGAGACTCGTGAATGTGATAGGATAGTCTGACGTTCATGTTATAAATTATGAAATAAGTCTATATATCACATACTCTCTCTCTCATATATACTGTATACACAATCACACAAAAAGGTGAAATCGGTTTTTGATATGCCATATGACCTTGGTCTGCCATAATATTGTGTTCGTGTTGACTATCCCAATGTTTTTCAGGGAAGTTCCGAACATCTACTTGTCTGCTTGAGACTCACAATAAACCTCTGTAAAGAGTGAAGGGTGGGACAGTATTGCACTCAGGGCCTGTAATCAAGTGTCTCAGAGTAGGAGTGCTGATCTAGGATCAGGTTAACCTTGTCCATAATAGTCTGAATTGTTACATTTAAAAGGCAATACTGATCCTAGATCAAAACTCCTACTCTGAGACACTTGACAAATACAGGACCAGACCCCCCACTTTTGAAAGTACACTTTCAGAGCCAGGAGAGCAGATGTGTTGACAGATACGGACTTCATGATGACACACAAACAAACACTTGTACAGTTTGTAATCTAATGGGCTGGCAGTAATAAGGGGGGATGAAAGGAAACATACCGACTTTGATTCGACTCATTCATTGCTTGATGAATTAATTCCAAGACTTCCAGGGGCCACTCGGTGGGTGTCTGTGAGTACGTGCGTGGATGCATGCTTGTGTCTGTGTCTGTCGGTGTGCGCGTGCACACGTGGCATTGTCCACTGAGTAGGCCTAGGTTTAACCATGCTCATCATATCCACCTCAGGCAAGTTGGGATCCCACACGGACATAGGTTATATTCCACATCCTCCTCCTTATTCTGCCTACTGTTGTTTTAGCTGCAGAGGAAGAGGAGCTGTGTCTGAAGCAGCGGCTGTGACAGGAAGGACAAATTAACAATGTTCTCCAGTTGTGCTGCTGCATTCTGCTTTAGATTGGCCTTCCAGGATGCAGCCTAGCCTGGCTGCCTCACACACACAGACACACTGTCCCTCAGGATTCTGGGGGGGGAAACGCCTTTTTCCCCTCTACTCAGCAGCAGCAGTTTCATATTGTGTGTGTGTGTGTGAGAGATTGAGAAGAGAGAGGATTTGCTGTGCTGTGATGCAGCTGTGGCTATTATGTGAATTGTTGTTGCATTTTGACCTGATGAGCTGCAGTAGTAAATAACATGTTTCACAAACACAGGTTTTAGAGTAGGTCTGTTCTGCTGCTGGCATTTATAATGGACACGTTGGAGTTCCAGCCTCAGATCCCTAAACCATAATTACAAAACAAAGATGGAGTGTCTTTGTGTGTGTGTGTGTCTGTGTCCATTTTGAACACTTTGTTGTTTCATTATTATTTCCATTTCTTTGGTCAGAGGCGTAAATAACAGATTAACATCAAGTTTATTGCTTCCACTCGGTCCGCAGCATGGTTTCACAGCCAGCATCATGTTGCAGTTCACTCCAAGTTTAATTGACTCCAGTTTCCCTCTGATCATAGCTTGTGTTGTATGTTTCATAGATGTGTTCATTCATAACTCTTTGAACTCTCTCTGTGAGAATGGATGAGTTGATTGAAAACAGTTGTTGTTTTCAGTCTGTATGTAAATGCCTGCGTGTGTGATCGTCCTCTATTATAACTATATTATAAACTATATTATATATTAAGCAATAAGGCCTGGGAGGGGTGTGGTATATGGCCAATATACCACGGCTAAGGGCTGTTCTTAAACACGACCAATGTAATTAGAGCAGTAAAAATAAATGTTTTGTCATACCCGTGGTATATGGTCTGATATACCATGGCTGTCAGCCAATCAGCATTCTGGGCTCGAACCACCCAATTTATAATATATTATAAAGTGTACTGTGATAGCCTTAGCAGCATAATCTTAAATGAATAGTGCGGAGGATGCTGGCTACTGATTACTGTATTGGCTGACTGACCTGTCAATTGAAGTCAATGACTACGTGAGGCTGCTTGAAATCCTTTATTCTCTTCCTCTATTAAGTCTCAATTAGGAAAATTGTGTTGTCTTACACTGTGGGAAAAAAACACAAAAACAACCATATATTGTGAAAAAAAACAGTGTGGATAACCTGATGTATTGTCAAATGAAATATATGTTTATTGGTCACGTACACAGATTTGCTGGTTCAGCGAAGTGCTAGTGTTTCTAGCTCCAACAGTGCAGTAATACCTAAAAAAAGAATACACACCAAATTCAGAAATATCAGAACGAGCGATGTCAGAGACCGGAATATAAATATAGTAGTATGTGGACACCTGCACGTCAAACATGTCATTCCAAAATCATGGGCATAAATATAGAGTTGGTCCCCCCTTTAACTGCTATAACAGCCTCCAATCTTCTGTGAAGGCGTTCCACGATGTTGCAACATTGCTGTGGGGACTTGCTTCCATTCAGCCACAAGAGCATTAGTGAGGTCGGGCACTGATGTTGGGCGATTAGGCCTGGCTCGCAGTCAGCATTCCAATTCATCCCAAAGGTGTCCAATGGGGTTGAGGTCAGGGCTCTGTGCAGGCCAGTCCAGTTCTTCCACACCGATCTCGACAAACCATTTCTGTATGGACCTCGCTTTGTGCACGGGGGCATTGTCATGCTGAAACAGGAAAGAGCCTTCCCCAAACTGTTGCCATAAAGTCCGAAGCACAGAATCGTCTAGAATGTCATTGTATGCTCTAGCGTTAAGATTTCCCTTCACTGGAAGGGGTCTAGCCCGAACCATGAAAAACAGCCCTAGGCCATTATTCCTCCTCCACCAAACTTTACAGTTGGCACTATGCATTCGGGCAGGTAGCGTTCTCCTGGCATCCTCCAAACCCAGATTTGTCCAGATGGTGAAGCGTGATTCATCACTCCAGAGAACACGTGTCTACTCCTCCAAAGTCCAATGGCGGCGAACTTTACACCATCCCAGCCAACGCTTGTTATTGCGCATTGTGATCTTAGGCTTGTGTGTGGCTGCTCGGCCATGGAAACCCATTTCATGAAGCCCCCGCTGAACAGTTATTGTGCTGACAGTGCTTCCAGAGGCAGTTTGGAACTCGGTAGTGAGTGTTGCAACCGAGGACAGACGATTTTTACGGGTTATGCGTTTCAGCACTTGGCGGTCTCGTTCTGTGAGCTTGTGTGACCTGCTTCGCGGCTGAGCTGTTGTTGCTCCTAGACGTTTTCACTTCAGAATAACAGCACTTTGACTGGGACAGCTCTAGTAGGGCAGAAATTTTACGAACTGACTTGTTGGAAAGGTGGCATCCTATGACGGTGCCACGTTGAAAGTCACTGAGCTCTTCAGCAATGCCATTCTACTACCAATGTTTGTCTATGGAGATTGCATGGCTGTGTGCTCTATTTTTATACACCTGTCAGCAATGGGTGTGGCTGAAATAGCCAAGTCCACTCATTTGAAGGCGTCCTCATACTTTTGTATATACAGTGTCTTCAGAAAGTATTTATACCCCTCAACTTATTCCACATTTTGTGTTACAGCCTGAATTCAAAATCTATTGAATAAATACATATTCTCACCCATCTACACACAATACCCCATAATTACAAAGTGAAAACATGTTTTTAGAAAATCTTTCAGATATATTGAAATTGAAATATAGAAATATATAATTGACATAAGTATTCACACCCCTGAGTCAATACATGATAAAATCACCTTTGGCAGTGATTACAGCTGTGAGTCTTTCTTTGTAAGTCTCTAAGAGCTTTGTACACCTGGATTGTTCAATATTTGCACATTATCTTTTTAAATTTAACCTTTATTTAACCAGGCAAGTCAGTTAACAACAAATTCTTATTTACAATGACGGCCTACACTGGCCAAACCCGGACGACGCTGGGCAAATTGTGTGCCGCACTATGGGACTCCCAATCACAGCCGGTTGTGATACAGCCTGGATTTAAACCAGGGGGTCTGTAGTGATGCCTCTAGCACTGAGATGCAGTGCCTTAGACCACTGCCCCACTCGGGAGCCCATTATTGTTTTTAAAATTCTTCAAGCTCTGTCAAGTTTATAGTTGATCATTACAAGACAGCCATTTTCAAGTCTTACCATAGATTTTCAAGTAGATTTAAGTCAACTTTGCCACTCAGGAACATTCACTCTGTTCTTGGCAAGCAACTCCAGTGTAGATTTGGCCTTGCGTTTTAGGTTATTGTCCTGCTGAAAGGTGTCACGACTCCCACCGAAGGTGGCTCCTCTTCCTGTTCGGGCGGCGCTCGGCGGTCGTCGTCACCGGCCTACTAGCTGCCACCGATCCCTTCTCCCTTTTCTGTTGGTTTTGTCTTATTGGTTACACCTGTTTCTTGTTTAGGTTTTAGTTGGGCTATTTAAGCCGGTGATGCCCGCCGGCTTTTGTGCGGGCTTATTTCCTGTGTTCGTGTTTGTGGTTGTGCGATTTTCTTGTTTTTCTCCGGACTGGTTGGGTCCTGTTTTTGGGTCGGTCTTTGTTATGCGCCTGGTGTTTTGGCGTGACCGTTTTCCTGCGCCGGAATAAAAAACAATTGTCCTTTACCCTCTGTTCCCTGCGCCTGACTCCGCACCCACTACCACCCACTATAGAAGTGCGTTACAAAAGGTGAATTAGTCTCCCAGTGTCTGTTGGAAAACAGATTAAACCAGGTTTTCCTCTAGGATTTTGCCTGTGCTTTTTTTCTCCTCAATAACTTCCCTGTCCTTAATTATAAGCACACCCATAACATAATGCAGCTCCCACTATGCTTGAAAATATAGAGAGTGGTACTCAGTAATGTGTTGTATTTGATTTGTCCCAAACATAACACTTTGTATTCAGGACAAAAAGTTAATTGCTTTGCCAATTATTTTTGCAATATTACTTTAGTGCCTTGATGCAAACAGGATGCAAGTTTTGTAATATTTTTATTCTGTACAGGCTTCCTTCTTTTTACTGTGTCATTTAGATTAGTATTGTGGAGTAACTATAATATTGTTGATCCATCCTCAGTTTTCTCCTATCACAGCAATTAAACTCTGTAACTGTTTTAAAGTCACCATTGGCCTCATTGTGAAATCCCTGAGCGGTTTCTTTCCTCTCCGGCAACTGAGTTAGGAAGGACGCCTGTATCTTTTTAGTGACTGGGTGTATTGATATTGTATTGTATTGCTCAAAGAGATATTCAGTGTCTACTATAAAAAAATGTATACCCATCTACCAATAGGTGCCGTTCTTTGCGAGGCATTGGATAACCTACCTGGTCTTTGTGGTTGAATCTGTGTTTGAAATTCACTGCTCGACTGAGGGACATTAGATAATTATATGTGTGTTGTACAGAGATGAGGTAGTCGTTCAAAAATCATGTTAAACACTTATTGCAACTTACTATATGACTTGATAAGCAAATGTGTACTCCTGACCTTATTTAGGCTTGCCATAATAAAGGGGTCGAATACTTATTGACTCAAGACATTTCAGCTTTTCATTTTGAATTAATGTGTAAAAAAATAAAAAAATAAAAAACATTAGGAACACCTGCTCTTTCCATAACATAGACTGACCAGGTGAATCCAGGTGAAGCTATGATCCCTTATTGATGTCACTTGTTAAATCCACTTCAATCAGTGTAGATGAAGGGGAGAAGACAGGTTAAAGAAGGATTTTTAAGCCTTGAGACAATTGAGACATGGATTGTGTATGTGTGCCATTTGGAGAGTGAATGAGCAAGACAAAAGATTTAAGTGCCTTTGAACGGGCTATGGTAGAAGGTGCCAGGCGCACCGGTATGAGTGGTTGAAGAACTGGGTTTTTCACGCTCAACAGTTTCCCATGTGTATTAAGAATGGCCCACCATCCGAAGGACATCCAGCCAACTTGACACAACTGTGGGAAGCATTGGAGTCAACCGGCCTGAATCCCTGTGGAACGCTTTCGACACCTTGCCTCGACGAATTGAGGTTGTTCTGAGGGAAAAGGGGGTGTAACTCAATATTAGGATGGTGTTCCTAATGTTTTCTGAACTCTGTGTGTGTATATATATATATACACTGCTCAAAAAAATAAAGGGAACACTAAAATAACACATCCTAGATCTGAATGAATGAAATATTCTTATTAAATACTTTTTTCTTTACATAGTTGAATGTGCTGACAACAAAATCACACAAAAATGATCAATGGAAATGAAATTTATCAACCCATGGAGGTCTGGATTTGGAGTCACACTCAAAATTAAAGTGGAAAACCACACTACAGGCTGATCCAACTTTGATGTAATGTCCTTAAAACAAGTCAAAATGAGGCTCAGTAGTGTGTGTGGCCTCCACGTGCCTGTATGACCTCCCTACAACGCCTGGGCATGCTCCTGATGAGGTGGCGGATGGTCTCCTGAGGGATCTCCTCCCAGACCTGGACTAAAGCATCCGCCAACTCCTGGACAGTCTGTGGTGCAACGTGGCGTTGGTGGATGGAGCGTGACATGATGTCCCAGATGTGCTCAATTGGATTCAGGTCTGGGGAACGGGCGGGCCAGTCCATAGCATCAATGCCTTCCTCTTGCAGGAACTGCTGACACACTCCAGCCACATGAGGTCTAGCATTGTCTTGCATTAGGAGGAACCCAGGGCCAACCGCACCAGCATATGGTCTCACAAGGGGTCTGAGGATCTCATCTCGGTACCTAATGGCAGTCAGGCTACCTCTGGCGAGCACATGGAGGGCTGTGCGGCCCCCCAAAGAAATGCCACCCCACACCATGACTGACCCACCGCCAAACCGGTCATGCTGGAGGATGTTGCAGGCAGCAGAACGTTCTCCACGGCGTCTCCAGACTCTGTCACATCTGTCACATGTGCTCAGTGTGAACCTGCTTTCATCTGTGAAGAGCACAGGGCGCCAGTGGCGAATTTGCCAATCTTGGTGTTCTCTGGCAAATTCCAAACGTCCTGCACGGTGTTGGGCTGTAAGCACAACCCCCACCTGTGGACGTCGGGCCCTCATACCACCCTCATGGAGTCTGTTTCTGACCGTTTGAGCAGACACATGCACATTTGTGGCCTGCTGGAGGTCATTTTGCAGGGCTCTGGCAGTGCTCCTTCTGCTCCTCCTTGCACAAAGGCGGAGGTAGCGGTCCTGCTGCTGGGTGGTTGCCCTCCTACGGCCTCCTCCACGTCTCCTGATGTACTGGCCTGTCTCCTGGTAGCGCCTCCATGCTCTGGACACTACGCTGATAGACACAGCAAACCTTCTTGCCACAGCTCGCATTGATGTGCCATCCTGGATGAGCTGCACTACCTGAGCCACTTGGGTGGGTTGTAGACTCCGTCTCATGCTACCACTAGAGTGAAAGCACCGCCAGCATTCAAAAGTGACCAAAACATCAGCCAGGAAGCATAGGAACTGAGAAGTGGTCCTTTGAGAACCACTCCTTTATTGGGGGTGTCTTGCTAATTGCCTATAATTTCCACCTGTTGTCTATTCCATTTGCACAACAGCATGTGAAATGTATTGTCAATCAGTGTTGCTTCCTAAGTGGACAGTTTGATTTCACAGAAGTGTGATTGACTTGGAGTTACATTGTGTTGTTTAAGTGTTCCCTTTATTTTTTTGAGCAGTGTATATATATATATATATATATATTAGAGGTCGACCGATTAATCGGAATGGCCGATTAATTAGGGCCGATTTCAAGTTTTCATAACAATCGGAAATCGGTATTTTTGGACACTGATTTGGCAGATTTTTTTTTTTTTAACACCTTTATTTAACTACGCAAGTCAGTTAAGAACACATTCTTATTTTCAATGAAGGCCTAGGAACGGGGGGTTAACTGCCTTGTTCAGGGGCAGAATGACAGATTTTCCTCTTGGGGATTCGTTTTTGCAACCTTCCGGTTACTAGTCCAACGCTCTAACCACCTGCCTTACATTGCACTCCACGAGGAGCCTGCATGGCAGGCTGACTACCTGGTACGCGAGGGCAGCAAGAAGCCAAGGTAAGTTGCTAGCTAGCATTAAACTTATCTTATAAAAAACAATCAATCTTAACATAATCACTAGTTAACTACACATGGTTGATATTACTAGTTTATCTAGCGTGTCCTGCGTTGCATATAATCGATGCGGTGCCTGTTAATTTCTCATCGAATCACAGCCTACTTCACCAAACGGGTGATGATTTAGCACTGTCGTTGCACCAAACCTAACCATAAACATCAATGCCTTTCTTTAAAATCAGTACACAAGTATATATTTTTAATCCAGCATATTTAGTTAATATTGCCTGCTAACATGAATTTCTTATAATTAGGGAAAATTTTGTCACTTCTCTTGCGTTCCGTGCAAGCAGTCAGGGTATATGCAGCAGTTTGGGCCGCCTGGCTCGTTTGAACTGTGTGAAGTCCATTTATTCCTAACAAAGACCGTAATTAATTTGCCAGAATTGTACATAATAATGACATAACATTGAAGGTTGTACAATGGAACAGCAATATTTAGACTTGGGGATGCCACCCGTTAGATAAAATACGGAACGGTTCCGTATTTCACTGAAAGAATAAACGTTTTGTTTTCGAAATGATCGTTTCCAGATTCGACCATATCAATGACCAAAGGCTCGTATTTCTGTGTGTTATTATGTTATACTTAAGTCTATGATTTGATATTTGATAGAGCAGTCTGACTGAGCGATGGTAGGCAGCAGCAGGCTCGTAAGCATTCATTCAAACAGCACTTTCATGCGTTTGCCAGCAGCTCTTCGCAATGCTTCAAGCACTGAGCTGTTTATGACTTCAAGCCTATCAACTCCCGAGATTAGGCTGGTGTAACCGATGTGAAATGGCTAGCTAGTTAGCGGGGTGCGCGCTAATAGCGTTTCAATCGGTGACGTCACTCGCTCTGAGACTTGGAGTAGTTGTTCCCCTTGCTCTGCAAGGGCCGTGGCTTTTGTGGAGCGATGGGTAACGATGCTTCGAGGGCGGCTGTTGTCGATGTGTTCCTGGTTCGAGCCCAGATAGGGACGGAAGCTATACTGTTACACTGGCAATACTATAGTGCCTATAAGAACATCCAATAGTCAAAGGTATATGAAATAAAAATGGTATAGAGAGAAATAGTCCTATAATTCCTATAATAACTACAACCTAAAACTTCTTACCTGGGAATATTGAAGACTCATGTTAAAAGGAACCACCAGCTTTCATATGTTCTCATGTTCTGAGCATGGAACTTAAACGTTAGCTTTTTTACACGGCACATATTGCACTTTTACTTTCTTCTCCAACACTTTTGTTTTTGCATTATTTAAACCAAATTGAACATGTTTCATTATTTATTTGAGGCTACATTTATTTTATTGATGTATTATATCAAGTTAAAATAAAAGTGTTCATTCAGTATTGTTGTAATTGTCATTATTACAACTAAATGTAAAACAATCGGCCTATTAATCGGTATCGGCTTTTTTTGGGGTCCTCCAATAATCGGTATCGGTATCGGCGTTGAAAAATCATAATCGGTCGACCTCTAATATATATATATATATGATGTGTTTGGACAGTATATTATATGTAACTGAGTGGGTGGATGAATCAGTTGAACACACCTGACCAGACAGTGGCGTACTGTTACATGTATTAAAAGCTCTGAATGGTCAAGTGGCCGTATAGCATTAACTGCGATGCAGGCTCCGCAGACTTCAGGGCTTTCATACTTCTTGCGCTTAGTCAAGCACAGCAGAGCTATTGTGAAGGAAGTTGTCAAGGAAGTGACTGTGTTTATACAGGACGTACCTCCCCCACCTACCATCAACCAATCATGTCAATGCGGAGCTATGCGGAGCTATGCCCTCCGCGTTGTTACAAAATTTGAGAGGCGCACAGCGATGTGGTACGGAGGTCAATACGGCCTCCACAAGCCTCCAGAGGCTCAGCAATCGCGTCACACCCTCCATACGGAGCCTCCGACCAAATTTTTGGATCAACCATAAATTGGCTTTTAGACATTCAGACCTGGCCTGTGTCCTAAATGGCACCCATAGGCACCCTCTGGTCAAAAGTATGGCACTTTGTAGGGAATATGGTGCCATTGTAGCTCTGGGCTTCTGCAGTGTCTGGGAGATGAGGTGTTTTTGACCTTTAGTTTGAATCCATTAATAATGCATTTAACATACAGTCTTGCTACTAATATTATACGGCTGTAAGTCAAAGCATCACCTTTGACTGGTGGCGAGGACAACGTTACAGTGGTTAGACATTTTTGATTTATGTTTGTAGTCCTGTGGTGTGCTTTGAGCATTATGGGGAAGTTGCTACTACTCTTTCCATTCAAATCATTCTCTTAATGTTTCTGAAAGAAAAATGGTTCCACATGTCCATGGTCTGAATGCCCCTGGGCATAGTTTTGTGCTTATTGGTTTAGATTAATACAGTACAGTTAATCCTGGTACACATTTAATCAACCTCAATGAACATAAACAAATCTAACAACTTCCAGGTCTTTTTCCATGAGTGGTTTCTTTGTAAAGGGGCTAAAATGGCAGAGGAAGGAGATGGGGGAGCTAAAGTGAACCCAAACTACTACCCTTCGCTAGCCTCCACTAGCCTCCACTTACCTCCACTAGCCTCCACTACCCTGACTATGTTTCTCCTCAAGCTAAAGGTTCCAGTGTTCTTTCTGGGTGCGTCCCAAATGGAACCCTATTCCCTACATAGTGCACTACTTCTAACACCATATATGTTCGTTTCCCATTGCAAATCATTTAGCTACGGTGTGTCCTGGCCTAGTGAACACTCCCCTGGCTCGGCCTGCTGTGGCCTTAGCAGGCAGGATCAAGGACCGGAAGAGGAAAACAAACAAAGCCAGGTTTGTCTGCCAGCCATTCTCTTCCATCCAGGAGATGAAGATCTATGCAGAGCACATCAGGGACCACAGTGTAGCCTGGGTAACTGGTGAGAGATATACGCACTACCCCCACTACCATTTCTTTTTGCATGTTTAGCCGTCACATATGCAGCACTAACCCTGTATGTCAACTCCCTCTAAAGGTAAATAGAAGACAATATACAGTAGGCAGTCACATATATTTTCGTACATAGAAGAGGGCAGGGCAGGTTACAGTAGGCACAGTGAAGGAAAGCTTCTATAGTGTGTAGGCACATTTGTTTTTTTACATGGAAGACCATTGCAAAGTGACTTCCGGCTGTAATGGAAAGACAATAGCCATTGCTTCGCCTAGATCGGGACGGGGTCGTGTACTGTCTCACCTGCAGTCAGGATATAGGCTATTTGGGACAGTGAGAGGCCATAGAGGAAGGCTCAGGTGGTCAGTCAGACACTTGAGACCTGTACTGAATGTGTCTAGACTATCTTTAGCGAGCTGCCTGGCTTCTCAGAACTTTTCACACCGTGCATTCTACTGGAAGGTAAGGTCTACCCAGCCTCACTGTCATGCTGTCTGTCTGGATCAGGGGTGAGTCTCACTGTCATGCTACCTGTCTGGATCAGGGTTGAGTCTCACTGTCATGCTGTCTGTCTGGATCAGGGGTGGGTCTCACTGTCATGCTGTCTGTCTGGATCAGGGTTGAGTCTCACTGTCATGCTGCCTGTCTGGATCAGGGGTGAGTCTCACTGTCATGCTGTCTGTCTGGATCAGGGGTGAGTCTCACTGTCATGCTGTCTGTCCGGATCAGGGGTGAGTCTCACTGTCATGCTGTCTGTCCGGATCAGGGTTGAGTCTCACTGTCATGCTGCCTGTCTGGATCAGGGTTGAGTCTCACTGTCATGCTGTCTGGATCAGGGGTGAGTCTCACTGTCATGCTGTCTGTCTGGATCAGGGTTGAGTGTATCCCTGGGCATCTAGGTTTAGATGTTTTGAACAGCAATACAAGATGGGATAAACACACTGACTCTCTTAGCCCAACTATTCCTCACTGACATTTATCCAGGCTGGTTGGAGAACTATGAGCAGAATGTTGTGGTCGGCCAAAACTGGAATGCGTTACATCTTCATTTAAAAAAATATATATATATATTATATTGGCAGTGGCAAGGCATTCTACACAAGCATTCTTGTTTTTTGAATTTGACTTCTAATAGTTTTCATACAGTTGTACTGTAGTACAGTGCATTCGGAAAGTATTCAGAGCCCTTGACTTGTTCCACATTTTGTTACATTACATCCTTATTCTAAAATGGATGAAATACATGTTTTACCTCATCAATCTACACACAATACACCATAATGACAAAGCGAAAACAGGTTTTTCAAATGTTTTGCAAATGTATAAAATATAAAACATAAGTATTCAGACCCTTTGCTATGAGACTCTAAAATGAGCTCAGGTGCATCCTGTTTCCATTGATCATTCTTAAGATATTTCTACAACTAGATTGGAGTCCACCTGTGGTAAATTCAATTGATTGGACAAGATTTGGAAAGGCACACACCTGTCTATATAAGGTCTCATAGTTGACAGTGCATGTTAGAGCAAAACCAAGCCATGAGGTCGACGGAATTGTCCGTAGAGCTCCGAGACAAGATTGAGTCGAGGCACAGATCTGGGGAAGTGTACCAAAAGATTTCTGCAGCATTGAAGGTCCCCAAGAACACAGTGGCCTCCATCACTCTTAAAATTGAAGAAGTTTGGAACCACCAAGACTCTTCCTAGAGCTGGCCGCCCGGCCAAATTGAGCAATCGGCGGAGAAGGGCCTTGGTCAGGGAGGTGACCAAGAACCCAATGGTCACTCTGACAGAGCCCCAGAGTTCCTCTATGGAGATGGGAGAACCTTTTCATAAGGACAACCATCTCTGCAGCACTACACCAATCAGGCCTTTATGATAGAGTGGCCAGAAGGAACCCACTCCTCAATAAAAGGCACATGACAGCCCGCTTGGAGTTTGCCAAAAGGCACCTAAATGACTCTGACCAGGAGAAACAAGATTCTCTGGTCTGATGAAACCAAGATTAAACTATTTGGCCTGAATGCCAAGTGTCATGTCTGGAGGAAACCTGACACCCTCCCTACGGTAAAGCATGGTTGGGACAGCATCATGCTGTGAAGATGTTTTTCAGTGGCAGGGACTGGGAGACTAGTCAGGCTCGAGGGAAAGATGAACGGAGCAAAGTACAGAGAGATCCTTAATGAACATCTGCTCAGGACCTCAGACTGGGGCGAAGGTTCATCTTCCAACATGACAATGACCCTAACCACACAGTCAAGACAACGCAGGAGTGGCTTCAGGACAAGTCTCTGAATGTCCTTGAGTGGCCCAGCCAGTGCGCGGACTCGAACCCAATCGAACATCTCTGGAGAGACCTGAAAAAAGCTGTGCAGCGACGCTCCCCATCTAACCTGACAGAGCTTGAGAGGATCTGCAGAGAAGAATGGGGAAAAACTCCCTAAATACAGGTGTGCCAAGTTTGTAGCGTCATAGTCAATAAGACTCGAGGCTGTAATCGCTGTCAAAGGCGCTTCAACAAAGTACTGAGTAAAGGGTCTGAATAGTTATGTAAATGTGATATTTCAGTTTTTTGGGGTCATTATGTGGTATTCGTTGAAGATTATTGAGGGGGAAAAAACTATGAATCCTTTTTAGAATAAGGCTGAAATGTAACAAAATGTGGAAAAATCAAGGGGTCTGAATACTTTCTGAAGGCGCTGTAAGTATGTTTCTCTTTTGACCAGTAGTAAACATAGTCACTCTCTCTCCATCTCTCCCTTTCCATCTCTCTCCCTTTCCATCTCTGTTCCTTTCCCTCTCTCCCTGTCCATCTCTTCCAGTCTCCCTTTCCGTCTCTTTCCCTTTCCGTCTCTCTCCCTTTCCGTCTCTCTCCCTTTCCGTCTCTCTCCCTTTCCGTCTCTCTCCCTTTCCACCTCACTCCCTTTCCATCTCTCTCCCTCTCTCCCTTTCCATCACTCTCCCTTTCCACCACTTTCTTTCCATGTCTCTTCCTCTCAATCTCTCCCTCTCTCCCTTTCCATCTCTTTCCCTTTCCATTTCTCTCCCGCTCTCTTGCTCTAGCTCCTCAGTCCACTGTGTGCCATCCATCCATCCCACACAAGACAAGAGTTGGGCTCTTTTCCTGACGTTATTCTGGGTCATGACAGAAGAGAAAAAAATGGAAAGAAACAATTTTCAGAGGTTTGATGGCACAGATGTGTTTTTCTAGGATGGATTAAAGTAGTATTTTTGTAGGCAGAGTTGAGTAGTCTGGAAAGCCGCAGCATCAACTAGAAATCCCTTTTGTTGCCTTGACATAGTCACACAGAGATCTTTACGGTTACGTCATTTTGATTGAGGTATAACGGTGATGAGTTGAGAATGTATGCATCAGAATATGTACTATGCTCTATTCCAGGTACTGAACATTGTTAAATGGAAACATTAGCCTAGCTACTGTTATGCTTAGTCACTAGATTGATCCTTTGCCTGTTTGTGATGCTTTAAACAGCCTGTGTGTGTTATTACTGTATAATTGGGTAACAGACGATTATGGATGAAGTCCGTCATGAAAATAAAATAACCTTCATAACCGTAAAAATCATAATAATCATTTTGAGTGAACAGCTGACTGAAAACTGTACAGCCAGGCATTCGTGCAGTTGAGTCCGTTTCCACGGTTACATCGACTCTTTACAAAGTGATGAAACTTTGTTGCTCCTTGCTGAAACAAGCAAGGTGTTCTAGCAAATTATTCTTTGGGTACCTAGGGAACACTCCCCTTCCTGCAGCACGTGCAGTCAGGAGAGGAGAAAATGTGCAACAATTATAACAGTGACCGCAATTTATTTTTTACCTTTATTTAACTAGGCAAGTCAGTTAAGAACAAATTCTTATTTACAATGACGGCCTAGGAACAGTGGGTAACTGCCTGTTCAGGGGCAGAACGACAGATTTGTACATTGTCAGCTCGGGGATTTGAACTTGCAGCCTTTCGGTTACTAGTCCAACACACTAGGCTACTCTGCCGCCCCATCATTTTGCTGACCAATAACCATCATCCAAAATTCCATGACCGTCACAGCCTTATACAGTACCAGTCAAAAGTTTGGACACACCCACTCATTCAAGGGTTTTTCTTTATTTTTTACTATTTTCTACATTGTAGAATATTAGTGAAGACATCAAAACTATGAAATAACACATCTGGAATCATGTAGTAACCAAAAGTAACCTTCACTCTGCGGTCCAACTCATCCATCTCATTTGGTTTTAGGTAGGGTGATTGTGGAGGCCAGGTCCATCTGATGCAGCACTCCATTACTCTCCTTCTTGGTCAAATAGCCCTTACACAGCCTGGAGGTGTGTTGGGTCATTGTCATGTTGAAAAACAAATGAGAGTCCCACTAAGCGCAAACCTGATGGGATGGCGTATCGCTGCAGAATGCTGTGGTAGCCATGCTGGTTAAGTGTGCTTTGAATTCTAAATAAATCACTGACAGTGTCACCAGCAAAGCACCCCCCACATCATCACACTGCCTCCATGCTTCACGGTGGGAACCACACAAGCGGAGATAATCCGTTTACCTACTCTGCGTCTCACAAAGACACAGCGGTTGGAACCAAAAATCTCAAATTTGGACTCATCAGACCAAAGGACAGATTTCCACCCATCTAATGTCCATTGCTCGTGTTTCTTGGCCCAAGCAAGTCTCTTCTTTTTATTGGTGTCCTTTAGTAGTGTTTTCTTTTGCAGCAATTTGACCATGAAGGCCTGATTCACGCAGTCTCCTCTGAACAGTTGATGTTGAGATGAGATATGTCTGTTACTTGACCTCTGTGAAGCATTTATTTGGTCTGCAATTTCTGAGGCTGGTAACTCTTATGAACTTATCCTCTGCAGCAGAGGTAACTCTGGGTCTTCCTTTCCTGTGGTGGTCCTCATGAGAGCCAGTTTCATCACAGCATTTGATGTTTTTTGCAACTGCACTTGAAGAAACTTTCAAAGTTCTTGACATTTTTCGTATTGACTGACCTTCATTTATTAAAGTAATGATGGACTGTCGTTTCTCTTTGCTTATTTGAGCTGTTCTTGCTATAATATGAACTTGGTCTTTTACCAAGTAGGGCCATCTTCTATATACCACCCCTACCTTGTCACAACACAACTGATTGGCTCAAATGCATTAAGAAGGAAAGAAATTCCACAAATTAACTTTTAACAAGGCACACCTGTTAATTGAAAAGCATTACAGGTGACTACCTCACGAAGCTGGTTGAGAGAATGCCAAGTGTGTGCAAAGCTGTCATCAAGCAAAGGGTGGCTACTTTGAAGAATCTAAAATAGAAAATACATTTTTGTTGCTTACTACATGATTCCCTATGTGATATTTCATAGTTTTGGTGTCTTCACTATTATTCTACAATGTCGAAAATAGTACAAATTAAGAAAAACCCCTTGAATGAAAAGGTGCATCCAAACTTTTGACTGATACTGTATGTGTTTCCCAAATGGCTTCCTATTCCCTATACAGTGCACTACTTTTGACCAGAGCCCAAATGGCTCTGGTCCAAAGTAGTACACTTTAAAAGGAATAGTGTGCCATTTGCAGACCTGCCAACTTGCACAAATTATGCGTACCATGCACACAATTTGAGGTCAAATTGCGCAGGTACGAATAACTACCCTAAAATAGGCTTCTAGTTGGCACATTGGGGTTTTTGACTCGACTGTCTAAAGTTGGAGCTGAGCCAATCAGATGACTTTGGCAAGGAGTAAAAATCTCTAGCTCTCCGCTCTGGGCTGCCCCCCTGCAGTTCTGTTTCCGTCCCTCGAGCTGGATAGCAGCCTCCACTTTGTCCGTTGACACCATTGATGTGTGAAGGAAAAGGCTCGGGAAAATTAGAGAACAAACTGTTTTCAAATACATTTTCCAAAATTGTATGTATTCAGCACAACCAATATTTCGTAGTTGGCTCCTTAGCTAAGGCGTCATCACAATGAAGGTAGTTAGCTACCTACAGTGTTCAGTCAACGAAGTGAGAACGGTTTCTTGCCTGCATATGCTTTGATTTCTGCAACGGTAATAGGCACCAACGCACTGTGGCGCAAGGAAACGTGCAGTGTTACGCTGATCATACCGTCCTTCACAGGAAGTCATGTTAGATTGTTATGGATTAGTACACTTATGTTAATTAATCAGTTCTTTATCGGTCCTCTTGATATAGCTGTATGTCAACAGTAGGCTGCTAATGATATGATAGTTGTCAATTCCCCAATGACAACATGGCATGTTGAATAAATGGTCGCCTAGTAGTCAGACCTAGCTTGATGGATGAGGTCAGGGATGGAGATCTGCAACAAGCTCATACAGGCCTAGTTCAGTTGTTTCATATTCCAAATAGCCTGTAGTAAGATACACTACTACATTGCATCCAGTAATTTACTTATTCAGAATGTTCTCCTGAATCAAAATGAAGAAGAAGCCAGTTTACATTTTCACTAAACTATCCCCATAAAGACACCTATTAATTAAAATAGTCATTACCCCTAAATTTAACCTAGAAAAATGGGAAAGTGTGTCTTTGAGACCACCTCAATTTTATTTAGGATCAAATACAATATTTCTAAAACTAAAGCAAACGGAACAAAACAGGGAGGAACTTAACTGAATTTGTCCAAGAGAAACTCATTTTAGTTGCAAAATGTTCCGTTTTGCAACTGTTTGGACTAATGATTACACCCCCGATTGTACATTTAAACGTATTTCTAGTTAGTTACTGAATTACCAAGTACCAAGTAGTCTATAGCCTTCCGATCCTACTGAGACAGTCTTCTGCCAACATCATTATTAGACAAAAAAATATAAATTTGCCTGAGCAGTGTGGGTTGTCACACGCGTGCCGCCGCCGGGCTGAAGTGGTACACTTCGAGGTTGGCAGGTCTGCATTTATGACGCAACCGTGATATTTAAAGGTCAATAGATATTCATGCACAAGAGGCTGCCTGGCCTGCTTTACGTTTATCACAACTCCTTCATATCTGTCACGAACCAGCACTGTAGCTGATTTGTACTTTGTAACATGCCCTTATAGCCCAGCGGCTCTAAAAGGTTTGTTATTCGGCAACAAATCCTTTCCTGGTTATAGGCATATGTGCAGTAGTTAGACGTGTTCACAATCACTCTTGAGTCCGTTTCATGGCGAGCCCATTTCTATTTCCTCAGCATCTTCTCCCCCCATTTCTCAGTTGAATTTTGTTGGCTAAGCAGTGAGCAGGTAGGGGTGGTGAAACTCGTAGGCTGTCATAGCGTACGGTACACGATGCAAGGTTGCTGCCAGCCTGTGGAATTCCAGCAGGTGTGAGGGAAGATAAGGAAGCTCAGTGAGGCTCTGTCATATCTGCCACCCCCCCTGTACTGTCACCACTGGTCCCATTTAGCTTTCTCTCTCTTCTCTTCTCTCCTCTCCTTTCTCTCTCTCAATCTCTCTCTCTCTTCTCTTCTCTCCTCTCTTTCTCTCTCTCAATCTCTCTCTCTTTCTCTCTCTTCTCTCCTCTTTCTCTCTCTCAATCTCTCTCTCTTCTCTCCTCTCCTCTTTCTCTCTCTCAATCTCTCTCTCTTTCTCTCTCTGTTTCTCTCTCAATTAATTTCAAAACGCTTTATTGGCATGGGAAGCATGTTTACATTGCCAAAGCAAGTGAAATAGATAATAAACAAAAGTGAAATAAACAATAAATATTAACAGTAAACATTACACTCACAAGTTTCAAACGAATAGAGACATTTAAAATGTCATATTATGGCTATTTACAGTGTTGTAACAATGTGCAAATAGTTAAAGTACAAAAGGGAAAATAAAAAATGAATATGGGTTGTATTTACAATGGTGTTTTTTTCGCTGGTTACCCGTTTTTTGTGGCAACAGGTCACATATCTTGCTGTTGTGATTGCAAACTTGTATTTCACCTAATAGATATGGGAGTTTATAAAAATTGGATTTGTTTTCAAATTCTTTGTGGGTCTGTGTAATCTGAGTAAAATACATCATGTGTCTCTAATATGGTTAGGAAGTGCAGCTCAGTTTCCACCTCATTTTGTGGGCAGTGTGCACAAAGCCTGTCTTCTCTTGAGCCAGGTCTGCCTGCGGCGGCCTCTCTCAATAGCAAAGCTATGCTCACTAAGTCTGTACATAGAAAAGCTTTGACTAATTGGGATGTTGAACTTTGTTCCTTTTGATGGCGTAGAAGGACCTTCTTGCCTTGTCTCTCAGATCGCTCACAGCTTTGTGGAAGTTAGCTTTTATGCTGATGTTTAGGCTGAAGTCCGTATTGTTTTTTGTGTGCTCAAGGGCAACGGTGTCAAGATGGAATTTGTCTTCGTGGTCCTGGCAACTGGACCTTTTTTGGAACACCATTATTTTTGTCTTACTGAGATATACTGTCAAGGACCAGGTCTGACAGAATCTGTGCAAAAGATCTAGGTGCTGCTGTAAGCCCTCCTTGGTTGGGGACAGAAGCACCAGATCATCAGCAAACAGTGGACATTTGATTTCAGATTCAAGTAGGGTGAGGCCGGGTGCTGCATGCTGTTCTAGTGCCCTTGCCAATTCGTTGATATATATACACTACCGTTCAAAAGTTTGAGGTCACTTAAAAATGTCCTTGTTTTTGAAAGAAAAGCAAGTTTTTTTTGTCCATTTAAAATAATATCGAACTGATGAGAAATACAGTGTAGACATTGTTAATGTTGTAAATGACTATTGTAGCTGGAAACGGCTGATTTGTTATGGAATATCTACATAGGTGTGCAGAGGCCCATTATCAGCAACCATCTCTCCTGTGTTCCAATGGCATGTTGTATTAGCTAATCCAAGTTTATCATTTTAAAAGGCTAATTTATCATTACAAAACCCTTTTGCAATTATGTTAGCACAGCTGAAAACTGTTTTCCTGATTAAAGAAGCAATAAAACTGGCCTTCTTTAGACTCGTTGAGAATCTGGAGCATCCGTATTTGTGGGTTCAATTACAGGCTCAAAATGGCCAGAAACAAAGCACTTTCTTCTGAAACTCATCAGTCTATTCTTGTTCTGAGAAATGAAGGCCAAGAAACTGAAGATATCGTACAACGCTGTGTACTACTTCCTTCACAGAACAGCGCAAACTGGCTCTAACCAGAATAGAAAGAGTGGGAGGCCCCGGTGCACAACTGAGCAAGAGGACAAGTACACATTATAATGTCTAGTTTGAGAAACAGACGCCTCACTAGTCCACAACTGGCAGCTTCATTAAATAGTACCCGCAAAACACCAGTCTCAACGTCAACAGTGAAGAGGCGACTCCGGGATGCTGGCCTTCTAGGCAGAGTTCCTCTGTCGAGTGTTTGTGTGCTTTTGCCCATCTTAATCTTTTATATTTATTGGCCAGTCTGAGATATGGCTTTTTCATTGCAGCTCTGCCTAGAAGGCCAGCATCCCGGGGTCGCCTCTTCACTGTTGACGTTGAGACTGGTGTTTTGCGGGTACTATTTAATGAAGCTGCCAGTTGAGGACTTGTGTGGCGTCTGTTTCGTTTTACCACAACTTTGGAAGTTTGCTTGGGGTCATTGTCCATTTGGAAGACCCATTTGCAACCAAGCTTTAACTTCCTGACTGATGTCTTGAGATGTTGCTTCAATATATCCACATAATTTTCCTGCCTCATGATGCCATCTATTTTGTGAAGTGCACCAGTCCCTCCTGCAGCAAAGCCCCCCCACAGCATGGTGCTGCTACCCCCGTGCTTCACGGTTGGGATGGTGTTCTTCGGCTTGCAAGCCTCCCTCTTTTTCCTCCAAACATAACGATGGTCATTATGGCCAAACAGTTCTATTTTTGTTTCATCAGACCAGAGGACATTTCTCCAAAACGTATGATCTTTGTCCCCATGTGCAGTTGCAAACCGTAGTCTGGCTTTTTTATGGCGGTTTTGGAGCAGTGGCTTCTTCCTTGCTGAGTGGCCTTTCAGGTTATGTCAATATAGTGTATGTACACTTCCGACTTCAACTATGTTTAATTGGTATATTGTAATTCCTTCGCCACCATGGCCTATTTATTGCCTTACCTCCCTTATCTTACCTCATTTGCACACACTGTATATAGACTTTTTTTCTTACTGTATTATTGACTGTATGTTTGTTTATTCCATGTGTAACTCTATGTTGTTGTATGTGTCCAACTGCTTTGCTTTATCTTGGCCAGGTCGCAGTTGTAAATGAGAACTTATTCTCAACTAGCCTACCTGGTTAAATAAAGGTGAAATATATATTTTTTTTTTTGTCAGAATCCCCCGTCTAATATCTATAACCCTCTTATCAGGAAATAATTCCTTGAAGAGAGCACCTTTTAGCTAGGCAATAACATTGACTTAGTTGTGTAGGATGGAAAAATTGCTCTGAAATGGTCTGTCAATGGGTGATTGGTGCTGGTCTGTGTTTGTCATGGTGTGTTAGATGGGCTGCTTGCTGATGGAATGCTGATGTGTAGCTTTCAGAGTTTGGCTCAGCATATGTTCGACACTGTGTCTATCTGGAAGTAGCACCTCAAGACCCCAAATATTTCGAGTGACAAGTGTGTCTGGGTATACCTGTAGAGGGGGTGTATTGAGAAACCTGGTTGGAAACAGTGAGACACATGATACAAACAAATAGTCATCGAGACCTGGAAGTCTATTTGTGGGTGTCTGCAGTTTCCTTGGCTGACGTGTTCTCTCATAGATGTGTTTTCTGTCTGTGCAAGCCAGCTGTCTGGGGAAAATACTGCAACAAAAGCAGGTATCCAATACCACCCACACCACAAACGCTTTTATCATTTGTGATGTGTGAGTGTGGCCCATGGCTTATATTGCCCTGAAATTAGGCTAGACCAATTACCAAATTGGTCCTGTGTTTGGTAAGACAGCGTGTGTCTGTTCCTCTGACAGGGCATGTTCAGGTACATTAGAGCCTTATTCAGGTACAGTAGAGCACAGAATGTTTATTATGTTGTAATAATGACATGTTCTGTTATGTCGCTTTATTTTTGTTTGTCATTTTGCATTAGCCTGTGAACTCCTCGTTAAAACTCCAAAATGTAACTGTTTTTAATCGCCGCCTTCTCCCACAGACTGCTGATTCAACCAGTAGTAACATGTGTTGTGACTGTAAAACCTGCGATAATCATTGTTCTGTTTCTTTGTAGTCTCAGGGTGACATGTCTGGAATTTGAACCCAGTATGTGTGGGTTGGCCTTGGTTTAGTTGTTCTGTATTCTTCATCCTCACTACTGCATTTCACTCCACTAGCAGTGCTTCCCCTCTGATTTTTTTCAGCAGTGGTGGCAAGGGTGCACTGCTATTAGCGTTAGCGCAATGACATGTTAGCTGTTCCCATAGACTTCCCGTCATTGAGCCATCAACTATCCATTTAAAAGCACGTCTAGGCGGAAATAAATAAATATACATATACAGTACCAGTCAAAAGTTTGGACACACCTACTCATTCCAGGGTTTTCTTTATTTTGACTATATTCTACATTGTTGAATAATAGTGAAGACCTATAAATAGACCTATGAAATAACACATATGGAATCATGTAGTAACCAAAAAGGTGTTACACAAATCTAAATAACTGATTGGCTCAAACGCATTAAGAAGAAAAGAAATTCCACAAATTAACTTTTAACAAGGCACGCCTGTTAATTGAAATGTATTCCATGTGACTATCTCATGAAGCTGGTTGAGAGAATGCCAAGTGTGTGCTAAGCTGTCATCAAGGCAAAGGGTGGCTTCTTTGAAGAATCTCAAAAAATAAGTATATTTTGATTTGTTTAACACTGTTTTGGTTACTACATGATTCCGTATGTGTTATTTCATAGTTTTGAGGTCGTCACTATTATTCAACAATGTAGAAAATAGTAAAAAATTAAGAAAACCCTGGAATGAGTAAGTGTCCAAACTTTTGACTGGTACTGTATATGTATACTGAACAAAAATAAAAATGCAACAATTTCAAAGATTTTACTGAGTTACAGTTCATATAATGAAATCAGTCAATTGAAATAAATAAATTAGGCACTAATCTATGGATTTAACATGAATGGGCAGGGGTGCAGCTACAGTAAATGAATCTAGGGGAAACACTGAGTAGAATCTGTGCAGAAAGTTTACAATGGGAGGAAATGACCTCATAGTTAATCATGGTCCTGTGTGTACTCCGGGCTGTATGGCTTCCTTCCAAATGGCACTTTATTCCCCACCTAGTGCCCTAAAAAGCAGTGCACTTACACGATGTAGGGAACAGGGTGCTATTTGGGATGCAAGCTATGACTGGGCTGTGTTTTCAGAGCCGGGTCAGCAGAGAGCACCCCCCCAGGCTGCTAGAGAGGGGTGATCTCATCCTTAGCCACCCTCATACACACGCACGCACGCACGCACGCACGCACGCACGCACGCACGCACGCACGCACGCACGCACGCACGCACGCACGCGCACACACACACACACACACACACACACACACACACACACACACACACACACACACACACACACACAAGCACACACAAGCACAGGCAGACTTACACACACACACACACACGTGTAGACTCTACCTTCACAAGGTCAGGACCTTGGTGTATGCCGGCTTGGGCCTTCTACAATGATGGATCGTGAGAGTTTGATAGGGAGAGGTTGGGGGATCCCCTGTGGAATCTGTTATCACTTAAGCAGCCCTGTATGATGAATTATATTTTCATGCCATGGGGTTAGAAGGGTATTTAACTGGACTAGGTTGAGAGCAAATATAGTGGTGGTCTGAATAGGCCTGCATAGATATAGGCCTAAACAATCGGATCAGGGTATAGTTGCCCTTAGACACTGATCTTGGGTCAGTTTAGAATATCTCCCACTAATGGTAAAGGTTGGATTAGGGAGGAGAAGCTGATCCTAGATCTGTACCAAGGGAATATTTACTGGAGCTATGAACAACACTGAGTAGTAACCTGCAAGTTAGGGTTGGTGGGTATGTTGTGGCTCTCTTTAACCGAACACCGCAGAATCCCCCCTCTAGGAGCCTGATGGACACTGGTGCCATCTGGCATCCTATTCTCCATGGGGTCCTGGCCTAGATTTAGTGCCCTGGTAGGCTATGTGTGTGTGTGGTCTTATTGCTTACATCCTTAGATTTCATTATTATTGCTTATGACAGGCATCACCTGCTCACCAGAGAGGCCATAAGCATCATGGCCATGGCCCATCTAAGTTCCACACATTACATTAGTAGGCCAATTGATTCGAGCGAAGGCCGGCCCACTGTTGTGGACCCATATTGGCTGTAGACTGGGCTTACCGTGGGACCTCTGGTTTATATTTCTGGCTCATCCCTAGACTATAAACACATTGAATATTATGTGACTCAGCTGAACAAAGGTTACTGTGTGTGTGGGTGTGTGTGGGCGCGTGCGTGCGTAAGGTTGCTGTGTGTCTGTGTGTGTGTGTGTGTGTATTTGTTGTGTAAGGTTGTGCTGTGCTTGTGTAATGCGACCAAGCTTGCAGAGAGCCATGCCAGGGCACAGTGTCAGTGACGCTGCATTGAGTCACAGAGATGAACTGAACAGAAACTATAGCTTAGCTTGGACTTTGTGACCCTGTGTCTGTGCACTTGCTCCCTGAGTCGGAGAGAGAAAGAGAAATGCGTCTGTCTTGTGGTTGCTTACCTCTCAACTGTGGGCTGAATGTCTGTTTACTCTAAGACACACCTGGGTTTTTTACTCTATCTACAATTCTGGGATTAGCTAAAATGACTTACATTTGAAAGATGTTAGGACTTTAAAAAGCTTGGTTAAGCTCAGTTAAATGCTCAGCAGTTGGGAAATTAATGGAAGAAGTGTGGCCCTAGGCTCACAATCCATTCATTATAGTGTTACAACACATGTACAGTATTCTTGCCCACATAGCCATATGAACAACACACACTTTTCAGTTAACAGGCTTAGCTTAACCCTCATGGCTCCTGGCTCTATCAATGTTATGTGAGTAGAGAGTGAGACTGGGTCCACCACGGCACTACCACAAACAGGACTCATTCATTTACGGGGGTATTACTGCGAATTCCATCCTAGTCAAGCAAGGATGGGTTTATTTAATGCGTTCCTCTCTCTCCCAATAACTTAAACAAAGGCGCTCATTGGCGTCTGCTAGGCAAATCAGATGATGTAAACTCTCGCTCTCTCAGATCTGGATATCAGTTAACGTTTTTCTGGAACGGACCTCAGAGAAAGAGGAAGGAGGGAGTGAGGAGATTATTTAAAAGAAAACACCTGGAAAATGACCACTGCCATGACATCACAGCTACAATAGTTTGTGTGACATTTCCCCTAGGTACAGGATCAGCTTCTCCTCCCCGAATCCTAACCGTAACCATTAGTGGTGAAAATGTAAAACTGACACCAGATCAGCATATAAATGCAACTTTAATCTACACCCAGCGGGAGCAGTGAAAGAGGTGATCAACCCTGCTACTACCCCAGACTGGCAAATTATTTAGTAACCTAGTAGATCCTGGGACAGATAAAGGTTTGTGCTGCAGAACTCCCTTTGCTAGGTCATAGACGCATGCGAGTGGTATTAATCAAAGTAAACAGCCACAGACCCTTAATGTTAGTCATATGGAATTGTTTTAAGATGTTCATACCGTGGATCATTTAGCTATTTGATTTAGAATTTTAGGACCCCTGTAGGTATCAGGCCTGTTTGCCCCATTGTTGACCCACTGAAGCAGCAGCAGCAGCAGCAGGGGGATTCCTTTGGGTTCAGAGTAGAGGTCGACCGACTATGATTTTTCAACGCCGATACCGATTATTGGATGACCCAAAAAAAAGCCGATACCGATTAATCGGCCGAATTTATTTATTTGTAATAATAACAATTACAACAATACTGAATGAACACTTATTTTAACTTAATATAATACATCAATAAAATCAATTTAGCCTCAAATAAATAATGAAACATGTTCAATTTGGTTTAAATAATGCAAAAACAAAGTGTTGGAGAAGAAAGTAAAAGTGCAATATGTGCCATGTAAGAAAGCTAACATTTAAGCTGCTGGCAAAACGCACGAAAGTGCTGTTTGAATGAATGCTTACGAGCATGCTGGTGCCTACCACCGCTCAGTCAGACTGCTCTATCAAATCATAGACTTAATTATATCATAATAACACACAGAAATACGAGCCTTAGGTCATTAATATGGCCGAATCCGGAAACTATCATCTCGAAAACAAGACGTTTATTCTTTCAGTGAAATACGGAACCGTTCCGTATTTTATCTAACGGGTGGCATCCATAAGTCTAAATATTCCTGTTTCATTGCACAACTTTCAATGTTATGTCATAATTACGTAAAATTCTGGCAAATTAGTTCGCAACGAGCCAGACGGCCCAACCTGTTGCATATACCATGACTCTGCGTGCAATGAACGCAAGAGAAGTGACACAATTTCACCTGGTTAATATTGCCTGCTAACCTGGATTTCTTTTAGCTACATTTGCAGGTTTAAAAATATATACTTCTGTGTATTGATTTTAAGAAAGGCATTGATGTTTATGGTTAGGTACAGTCGTGCAACGATTGTGCTTTTTTCGCAAAAGCGCTTTTGTTAAATCATCCCCCGTTTGGCGAAGTTGGCTGTCTTTGTTAGGAAGAAATAGTCTTCACACAGTTTGCAATGAGCTAGGCGGCCCAAACTGCTGCATATACCCTGACTCTGTTGCAAGAGAAGTGACACCATTTTTCCTAGTTAAAAGAAATGCATGTTAGCAGGCAATATTAACTAAATATGCAGGTTTAAAAATGTATACTTGTGTATTGATTTTAAGAAAGGCATTGATGTTTATGGTTAGGTACACGATGGAGCAACGACAGTCCTTTTTCGCGAATGCCACCACATCGATTATATGCAACGCAAGATAAACTAGTAATATCATCAACCATGTGTAGTTAACTAGTGATTATGATTGATTGATCGATCGTTTTTTTATTAAGATATGTTTAATGCTAGCTAGCAACTTACCTTGGCTTCTTACTGCATTCGCGTAACAGGCAGGCTCCTCGTGGAGTGCAATGTAATCAGGTGGTTAGAACGTTGGACTAGTTAACCGTAAGCTTGCAAGATTGAATCCCCGAGCTGACAAGGTAAAAATCTGTCGTTCTGCGCCTGAACAAGGCAGTTAACCCACCGTTCCTAGGCCGTCATTGAAAATAAGAATGTGTTCTTAACTGACTTGCCTAGTTAAATAAAGGTGTAAAAAAAAAAAAATAGTAGGCCAAATCGGTGTCCAAAAATACCGATATCCGATTGTTATGAAAACTTGAAATCGGCCCTAATTAATCGGCCATTCCGATTAATCGGTCGACCTCTAGTTCAGAGTAGGGATGGGCATGGTTATTGGAATATACAAACAGATGTTAGTATTCGATTACTTGGGAGAGTATTCATAAAAAAAAAAAAATAAAAAAAAAATAGGCCTGTTTTTTGAGGGGGGAGGCTTTGTTTAAAAAATGATCTATGATCTATCATTGCGCCATAGCCTACAAAGATACCATTGCATTCAACATTTAAATTTTAAAAATGTTACAGATTTTATGAGTGTGCCCCATAAAAACGACGCACTAGTAGCCTACACACGTTTTACAGGTGTAGCTTGTTGTTGTTGGTCGGTCAAAGCGGCGCTACAGTCAGAGGCTCCATGTGTAGCAAGTGAAGTGGGAGATTTCTAGCTAATAAATGCAAAATACAATTAAAATGACGGAATTAAGTTTGCTAAATTAGGCGTAGGCTACAATGAGCAACCAACAGGTAGGCTTTGTGGTATCCATATTGTCAGACCTTCATACTGACCTTGTGTGTATCCAGATTGTCAGACCTTCATACTGACCTTGTGTGTATCCAGATTGTCAGACCTTCATACCGACCTTGTGCCATTCTGGGATCTTCATAATACTGGCACTGAACACAAGGGTTGCTATTTTCAAACCCCACTGAGCTTTTGTAACGCAAAGGTTAGCAATGCTAACAAGTACATGTGAAATCCCATAGAGAATGCTAACTAAATGATAACGAGCGCATTACAAAAATGTTATAGTCTCTGACCTAAAGTATTTGCATCACAGATATCCCAGCTCATAAAGTTACACAAGTAACTCCAAAATGCTACTCACAATTTGCTGCATTCACAAAACCAAATATTAGACAGCAACGCTCCAGGAGGGGATTATCTACTGTTACCAAGCGAAGCTTGATTTTGGAAAGAGCTAACCACTCAGCTAGCTACACAGTTAACTAGCTACTAAATTAGCAAACCAAATGCACAACTGCAGAGCATTTAGACAGTTAACGTAATAGTTATAAGATATCTAGCTGGCAAACATTAGTTGTGAATTTCATACTGTAACTAGATCAGCTGGTGCGTGCTGCACTACTGAGTGACTCACAAGGCTCTGGCTCTCTTCCTTGTGTCCTTGTAAACAAACACTGGGGACTACCGGTGAGCTTCGTAATGAAAAATGAATGCCTGTTTAACGTAGGTGGCTGGCTGTGGCCGAGGGGCTTTGCTGATGTCGTGCGCTTTTTTTCATCATGCAATTGTCGTAAAGTAGGGGATGGTTCTTCTTCAAATTATTGAATACATTTGTTGTCGGCACAACTCTGAGGCACTTTTTGCACAACACTTGCATTTGGTTGAAATCGGTTTGCCTGTAACCGAAATACTGCCATACCACTGAAGATGCGCACTTCTTCTATGGCACCAAATCGATCTCGTTAGCACTCGCTGCACTCATGTTTCCCAGGTTTACTGAGGTAGAGCCCTTTCTCTCCTCACCAGCCTCTAACCACATGCTCTCTATGTGGGGACGCTGTGATTGGTCAGCATCCTCTGTGCATTTTATTTATATTTTTTATTTAACCTTTATTTTGCATGTAGAGAGTGAATAAACGTATAGTGCATCTCATTGGAGAAGGTGCTGTTGTCTAGATTTTGTTCTATTATTAACAGTGTCAAAGAAAGGAGAAAATTTCAGCCTCTTGTGATATGGATCTGGTCAAGATCTAGAATTTGATTAATCGTGCAGCCATAGAAGACGTTAGGCTGGCTTACCTGTCCATCTGTCTCCTCCTTCAGTCAGTCAGGCTGACAAGACGTTAGGCTGGTTTACCTCCATGGATAAGCCTTTCATTCTCTTGCTGTCTCTAACTCTTTCTCTCCTCCTAGCTAAACAGGGACAGACAGACAGGCAGGCACACACACACACACACACACACACACACACACACACACACACACACACACACACACACACACACACACACACACACACACACACACACACACACACACACCACTTCTCTCCTCTCTCCCATGTACAAACAGTAACAGACAATATCAGGAGACAGAGACCGACACATAGGAGTCCTAGTTACTCCCCTGAAAGTCAAGTGACGTCCGCGTGCATAAATGTGTGTGTAACCTAGCTAGCAGAACAGAGGCTCATGGCGGCTGGCTCTTACTGTAATCTCCAGAGAGCTATTAAGCTGCTTTGTTCCTCAATACTGCTCCAGTAACAACGTTTCAACTTCTTCTCAATCAATGGGAATGTTTTGAAAGGCTTTTTAGTCTGCTATAATTGTAACCTTGACAGTTAGGTGTGTGTGTGACTGTGTGTGTATATGTGCTTGCGACTGTGTATGCACGTGTGTGTGCACATTTCTATGTGTGTGCATATTTCTCCTTCTCTGGGGGAATCAAGGCCAGGCCTAATAGCAGAGGACAGTGACTGGAGCGTAGACTAACTTTAGCCTGCAGATCCCTTCCTCCTTGGCTAAGAAGTTAGTTAAGAAACAGTGATGGCGTGGAGGGGAGCCATCAAAGTAAACAGCTTTAATCCTGATTTTGATCAAATTAAATAGCCTTAATCCTGACTTGATCAAGAGGGTAATCTTCTAGAGAAACTCAACAGGAGGCCCGCTGCATCAGCTTACTCTTCTGTAGTGTAGGGAACTGTACCCCAATGGAAACAGATTAGGGCTGCGTCCCAACTGCGTCCCAGTTTCCTAACTCCTGTGTGGGTAGCCCCAGACAAGCACATCTGATTCTACTTGTCAACTAATCATCAAGCCCTCAATGAGTTGATTCAGGTGAGTCTTTTCGGGGCTACAACAAAAATGTGTGCTGGGTTACTCGAAGACTGGAGTTGGGAAACACTACCCTATATAGTGAACTATATAGGAAATAGGGTGCTAATTGGGAGGCGCCCTAACTGAAAGGGAAGGAGGAGGATGAATAGATGGAATAGTCCCCCTTGAAAATGAATTGCCTTTATAGTTTGAGGAACTATCCGGAATATTACAATGTCTATGAAAGAGTTATTGAGGATTATTGCTTAGTTTTTGTGTGTTGACTGAATGCTTGAATGCTACTATAAGTAGGGTTGCATAATTTGGGGAATATTCAGAGGTGGAAACTTGCCTTGGGAATTAACGGAAATATATGCAAATTATATTAATACTATTTAAATATAGATGTTTCTTGCATTGGATATATTTACCATATCATATGTAGACAAACATAAACCTTTTACCTTATCATAAGTAGACATAATTGCAAATGATTCAATCCTTCCAATAGAAATAAAAAAACGATTTAGTTATGAATTTAACTTTAATTGACTCTTCACAAAGGATGATTTCACTGAACAACAAAAGGGAATATTGAATGATCCCCAATGATCCACCGCATCTCCCAAAAACGATTTCAACATCTGTAAAATTATATTATGTAAAATGATAGTCTAGAAACTAAAGCTTTGGTTGTCTTCCTCTTAGGATTCCATGTCTTCTCCCTGGACCTCCTCAATGTCCAGCTCTTGAACATCAGACTCTGAGGCCTCATCTTCACTGTCACTTTCCAACCTTGTTCAGGATGGCTTGTTGTCAGGCTCAAAAAGCCTCAAATTTGCCCGGATGGCCACCAATTTTTCAACCCTTGTATTGGTCAGCCTGTTGCGTGCTTTGGTGTTCGGTTCCCAAACAAGGACCAGTTGCGCTTTGAGGCGGCTGATGTTGGTGGGATTTGGAGGATGATGGAGGCAACAAGGGAAAGAGCCTCTGATCCACAAAGTCCCTTCCACCAGGTGGCTGATGAGATATGTTGGCACAACTGCCATATTGCATCTCCAATCCAAAGCCCTTGCTTGGAAGTGTACCTCGCCAGACTGCCAAGAACCTTGCCCTCATCCAGGCCAAGGTGGCGAGACAGTAGTGATGACACCATAGGCCTTGTTGATCTCTGCACCAGACAGGATGCTGTTGCCAGCATACTTTTTGATGTATTTCAGATCTGCAGTTTCCTCTGCTTGGAGCAACAGTGAAGTGGGCAGGGCAGTACGGATTTCTTCTCTTACATCTGCAAGCAGTCTGAACATCAGACAGGATGGCATTGTCTCCCTCAATCCGTGCAATGGCTACTGCTATAGATTTCAGGAGTTTCATGCTGCTTACCACTCTCTCCCAAAATACATCATCCAGGAGGATCCTCTTGATGGGGATGTCCATATCGGCAGACTGTGATATGGCCATTTCTTGGAGAAACTCCTTCCCCTCCAGGAGGCAGTCAAACATGATGACAACACCACCCCAATGGATGTTGCTGGGCAGCTTCCATGTGGTGCTCTTATTCTTCTCACTTTGCTTGGTGAGGTAGTTTGCTGCTATAACTTGATGACCCTTAACATACCTAACCATTTCCTTGGTATCCATTGTTTTCAGTGCTATGATGTCCTTGAGGAGCTGATTCAATGCATGAGCAGCACAGCCACTGGGTGTGATATGAGGGTAGGACTCACTTTAGACCAAGCAGCCTTCATGTTCGCAGTATTGTCTGTCACCAGTGCAAATACCTTCTGTGGTCCAAGGTCATTGATGACTGACTTCAGCTCGTCTTCAATGTAGAGACCAGTGTGTCTGTTGTCCCTTATCTGTGCTCTTGTAGAATACTGGTTGAGGGGTTTAGATGATGTAGTTAATTATTTTTTGCCCACGAACATTCGACCACCCATCAGAGATGATTGCAATACAGTCTGCTTTCTCTATGATTAGCTTGACCTTCACTTGAATCGAGCAAATTAGTAGATAAAGCATGTCTGGTTGGAGGGGTGTATGCTGGGCGAAGAACATTCAGAAATCTCTTCCAATACCCATTGCCTGTGAGCATCAGAGGTGAACTCGTTGCATACACAGCTCGAGCAAGACATTCATCAGCATTTCTCTGACTACGTTCCTCCAGTGAGTCAAAAACACTTCTGATTCCAGGAGGACCATGAGCTGTTGCTATCGATAAGGTATCTGATTCATCATTTTCACCTTGAATAGAAGTAGAAGGACTTTTGTCAGAGGTTGCTTGTTTTGAGCGCTGAGGGAACTTTATGCACTTGGCCAGATGATTCTGCATCTTTGTTCATCACATATGAATTGGCACAGTATTTGGACATGTACACAGCTTTTCCTTCTACATTAGCTGTAGTGGAATGTCTCCACACATCAGATCGTTCCCGTGGCATTTTTCTGTATAGATTAGGATTATTTATTTTTTTAAACCCAAATACAATTCCATGTACAGATAAATAGTTAAGCAGTTAGATTAAACAACTCCTTTGTAAGATAAATGTTTTAAAATTAAACATGTATGAAAACAGGTGAATTAACTTCTTCGGAGTAGGGGGCAGCATTTTCACTTTTGGATAAATAGCATGCCCAAATTCAACTGCCTGCTACTCCTCCCCAGAATATAAGATATGCATATTAGTAGTATATTTGGATAGAAAACACTCTGAAGTTTCTAAAACTGTTTGAATGATGTCTGTGAGTATTAAAGAACTTGTGTAGCAGGCAAAACCCTGAGGACAAACCATTCAGAATTTCTATTTTTTTGAGGTCACTGTCTTTTCAATGAGTTTTCATTGGGACACCAGATTTCTAAGGGACTTGTTTGCAGTTCCTACCGCTTCCACTGGGTGTCACCAGTCTTTGGAAATTGGTTGAGGTTATTCCTTTGTGTAATGAAGAAGTAAGGCCATCGTAAATGAGGGTCACTTGAAGTAAATTGTTTGAGAGAGGCACATTACCAAAAAAGTTGCGTCAGTTTGTTTTCTTTTTGTATTGAACACAGATCATCCCGTCTTCAAATCGATCGATTATTAACGTTTAAAAATACCTAACGTTGTATTACAAAAGTAGTTTGAAATGTTTTGGTAAAGTTTACATGTAACTTTTGATATATTTTGTAGTGACGTTGCGCAAGTTGGAAGCTGTGTTTTTCTGGATGAAACGTGCCAAATAAATTGACATTTTGGATATATATCGACGGAATTAATCGAACAAAAGAACCATTTGTGATGTTTAGGGGACATATTGGAGTGCCAACAAAAGAATTTCGTCAAAGGTAAGGCATGAATTATATTTTTATTTCTGCGTTTTGTGTCGTGCCTGCAGTGTTGAAATATGCTACTCTCTTTGTTTACTGTTGTGCTATCATCAGATAATAGCATCTTATGCTTTCGCCGAAAAGCCTTTTTGAAATCTGACATGTTGGCTGGATTCACAACGAGTGTAGCTTTAATTTGGTATCTTACATGTGTGATTTAATGAAAGTTTGATTTTTATATCATTTTATTTGAATATGGCGCTCTGTATTTTCCCTGGCTATTGGCCAGGTGGGACGATTGCGTCCCACCTACCCCAGAGAGGTTAACACTCCTCAGTTAGCAGGCTTAAGCAAGCTAAAACCCACATGGTAGCAAATATTAACTAGCAGAAGTTGTTAACAAGTCAGAAATTATTTAAACACACTTTACTGTAGGCCACTATTTACTAGTTAACTTCTTACGGATACGTGGGACGGTAGCGTCCCATCTGGCCAACATCCGGTGAAATTGCAGAGTGCGAAATTCAAAATACTAAATTCAAATATTTAACATTCTTGAAAATATATATGTTATACATCAAAATAAAGCTTAACTTCTTGTTAATCCAGCCAAGGTGTCAGATTTCAAAAAGGCTTTACTGCGAAAGCAAACCATGCGATTATCTGAGGACAGCGCCCCGCATACAAATGCATGACAAATCATATTTCAACCAGGCAGTTGCGACACGAACGTCAGAAATAGCGATATAATATAAGCCTTACCTTTGAAGATTTTCTTCTGTTGGCACTCCAAAAGGTCTGTTACATTACAAGTGGTCCTTTTGTTCGATAATGTCCTTCTTTATATCCATAAAAACTCAGTTTAGCTGGCGCGCTTCAGTCAATAATCCACCGATTTCCCTCCTTCAAAATGCATACAAAATTAATCCCAAACGTTACCAATAAACTTATCCAAACAAGTCAATCAACATTTATAATCAAACCTAGGTACCCTAATACGCAAATAAACGATAAAATATAAGACGGAGAATCGTTATTGTCTTTACCAGAGATAAATAACAAAGAATGCGCTTTCCTCCAGTCGCTTGGAAACACTACAGCCAAAATGGGAGCCACTTAGAAAAACCACAACTTCTCCCTCATTTTTCCAAAAACCAGCCTGAAACTCTTTCTAAAGACTGTTGCCATCTAGTGGAAGCCCTAGGAACTGCAATCAGGGAGGATTTCGCCCTATAATAAAAGTGCCTGCCATTGAAATCAGTGATAGGGTGAATTTTTTTGGGGGGGATGTTTGTCCTCGGGGTTTCGCCTGCCATTTCAGTTATGTTATACTCACAGACAGTATTTTAACAGTTTTAGAAACTTTAGAGAGTTTCTATCCAAATCTAAAAATGATATGTATATCGTAGCTTCTGGGCCTGAGGAGCAGGCAGTTTACTTTGGGCACGCTTTTCATTTTGGAACCCTCTTCCCTACATAGTGCACTAATGCATTTGGTACACAGCTTAATGTATACAGGAAGGCATTTTCCCATTCTCTCCTTAAAGAAGGCTTTCCAATGGAGCTCCACACATTTGAACTAACATCTCTTTGAATCCAGACGTCATCTCCCCCTTTATGATGCGTTTGAAGCTTACTCTGCCGGTGGAGGGAGAAAGTGGCATTCTGAGACTCGCAGCAAGCCATGATGATGTTTCTGTCTTTCCGTTTGACTTCGAAGTTAGCACCGTTCACACTACTGAGCGGGCACACACACACAATCACACACAGCTAAGCAGCCAGTGCTCTGCGTTCGTGGACTCGTTACGTTTGAAGCGGATGCATTGGCAGGATTTCTTCCTGTCAGAAAGCAGCGGGAGTCTCTTTAACATCAAAGCTGGAGCCGCTTTCTCTGCTTAACACCAAACCGCTCTGCTGCCACTGCAATAGTGGAGGGAAAGAGGGTGCCGATGGGGAGGCTGGTTGGAGAGATGGAGAGATGGAGAGTGGGGGGAGAGTTGGAGAGTGGGGGGAGAGATGGAGAGTGGGGGGAGAGTTGGAGAGAGAGGGAGGTTGAGTGAGAGTGGGGGAACGCTGGAGAGAGGCTGGAGAATGGGGGAGAGCTGGAGAGCTGGAGGAGGTTGAGTGCGAGTGGGGGAGAGTGTGAGTGGGGGAAGGAGTGAGAGGGGGAGGGAGTGAGAGGTGGAAGGAGTGAGAGAGAAGAGATGAAGGGAGGGAGAGAGGATGCAGCAGCAGAATATCTGTATTCTCACAGGAACATCCTGAGGAAAACTAACAATGTTTTAGGTACATTGTGTAAAGTTGTTTTTCGTTAACATCTTTCCGATCACTACTGTACCTGTTCACTAGAGAACAGGGTTCTGTTTTTGTTATTATTAGCTGCAAGTCTTAGGATTGTAGAAGTTATTTATTGTGGTGTACAATGTCTCACTTATTTGTATGAAATACTTCCAAAGCAGCTGTAGGCCTATGGTATATTGATTTTACTGTGACAGGGTGAATGTGATGTGCTGGTGTGGAGTATACAGTACATGGGTTTTGGAACAATATGCTATTGTTTTCTGTTTGCTGACTTTAGAAACATCTCAAACCACAGTATGGAAGGGAAATAGATATTTCAATTCA
The DNA here is from genome assembly GCF_016432855.1 of Salvelinus namaycush. Taxonomy (NCBI): domain Eukaryota; kingdom Metazoa; phylum Chordata; class Actinopteri; order Salmoniformes; family Salmonidae; genus Salvelinus; species Salvelinus namaycush. Next base: position 22,935,047 of record NC_052338.1, on the reverse strand, counting down.
AGCATCCAAGTTTAATTTCGAGAGTACAAAAGGTTGTTGTCATGTATTGGCACGTCTCGTGGTTAATGGAATAAAGATGTTTCCATTATGAGTTCTGTCATGTTATCTGTTTGCTTGACCCAAGACATTTTGTGTTTGTTAAGTCTTGGGCTTTTGTTTCATTGAACACATCTGGCTTGCATCCCAAATGGCACCCTATTCCCGACATAGTGCACTACTTTTGACATTTACACTTTAGTTATGTAGGGAATATGGTGCCATTTGGGATGCAGTCCTGTTATTTTATGACATTGATTAGGTTATTGTGTTCGGATAGGCTTTCCTAGGAAACATATCAAAATGAGTAAGCTTGAGAGATAATGAAACCATTGGCTTTTATGGACTGAATTTAGGTTTTTCACAATCAAAGCTGAGGAATCTTGTAGAAATTCAGTTGAATCATCTAGAAAAATTAATGTAATTTATTCAGAATGCTGACTACATTACCACATGTTTAATGTATTTAATGTGCCAGTGGAGCACTGTCTGGAATCTGCCGGAGGCCATTTTGGAAGGGTGGGGCGGTTTCCCGCGGTTTTCCTTTGATGTTGATACACACACACACACACACACACACACACACACACACACACACACACACACACACACACACACACACACACACACACACACAGAGTAAAGAGTTTCCTCTAAGGCCTGGAAGGCATTTTCCCCCAGCCAGCTCAGAGGAAGCAGTCACAATCCAGCATATGTCAGGTTTGCACACATGAACACGTCAGAGAGACTTCCTTTAGATTACCTGACGATCTGACTGGGACTGACCGGACTCACTCGCATCCTGTTGCCAAATTCCATAGATTGATAGGCCTACTAAACTCGTCTAAAATGTCTGTCAAAGTCATGATCATTATTATTGGTCACATTAATCTCCATGTAGTGTCACTGATTAGTAAGAGTTATGGGTTTGGTCTGTCAAATTTAAATTCTAATCCAGCTGTTGTCTATGTAAGAATAAATAACAATATATTTAATTAATAACCTGCTTTTCATTGAAAGATGATTGCAACGTGCAAAGTATGTTGGTCAAAATCCATGTGGTGATCAGTGTGTAGTTGATATTGTTGGAAAGCAGACTGTAGTTTGGTTAGTGCTGGCTCAGCCCTGGTCCATTCCCCAGGGGATTTGTGACTAGTTGAAGAGCTTCACCTTCTGTTAAGACTCTTGAGTTAGCTGGCTGTTCAGCATGTGCTGTTGCTCTAACTCCAAATCTCCTGTCCCACTCAGTGCTGTGCTCTCCGTGCTTTGTCTCCAGTGTCCATTTGTATAGAGCTTGACACACACACACACACACACACACACACACACACACACACACACACACACACACACACACACACACACACACACACACACACACACACACACACACACACACACACACACACACACACACACGGCTAGACTAGTAAGACTATATGTAATAAGTTGGGATGTAATATCCACTGGTAGCCATCTGTCCCCATCAGTCAATTGTTTAAGATATGACTGCATCAGTCTGCAGACCCCAAACGGATTCCAAATGTAGCATCTATTGGTCAGAAAATAGATTCAAATGTTCCGAATCGCCGATTCACTTTCTTTCTAAATTCTGAAATACCTAATATTTTGTGACAACTATGTCCTCTCCTTCAGTGTGGATCTAAGCATGTGACTGTCAAATTCATTGATCTGCAAGTCATTTTTCATGCTGAACAACCCTAGGGAATATCAGTTCCGTGGACAAACTGCTCACTGTGCCCAGCTTCGCAAGCTGTTCCTTTTTTTAAATGTAACCTTTATTTAAACTAGGTCAGTTATGAACAAATTGTCATTTACAATGACGCCCTAGGAACAGTGGGTTATCTGCCTTGTTCAGAACGACAGAATTTTACCTTGTCAGCTCGGGGATTCGATCTAGCAACCTTTCGGTTACTAGTCCAACACTCTAACCACTAGGCTACCTCCTGATCTTGCACATCTGCACTTTCAGCATTCAAATGATAAAATGGCTTGCGTGATATTAGGTTGTCACTCAACTAATAAAGCCTATGTAATTTACTAGGTTATTGTTTTTTATTTATTTTTATTTCACCTTTATTTAACCAGGTAGGCTAGTTGAGAACAAGTTCTCATTTGCAACTGCGACCTGGCCAAGATAAAGCATAGCAGTGTGAACAGACAACAACACAGAGTTACACATGGAGTAAACAATAAACAAGTCAATAACATGGTAGAAAAAAAGAGAATCTATATACAATGTGTGCAAAAGGCATGAGGAGGTAGGCAATAAATCGAATAATTCCAATTTAGCAGATTAACACTGGAGTGATAAATCATCAGATGATCATGTGCAAGTAGAGATACTGGTGTGCAAAAGAGCAGAAAAGTAAATAAATAAAAGCAGTATGGGGGGTGAGGTAGGTAAATTGGGTGGGCTATATACCGATGGACTATGTACAGCTGCAGCGATCGGTTAGCTGCTCGGATAGCAGATGTTTAAAGTTGTTGAGGGAGATAAAAGTCTCCAACTTCAGAGATTTTTGCAATTCGTTCCAGTCGCAGGCAGCAGAGAACTGGAAGGAAAGGCGTCCAAATGAGGTTTTGGCTTTAGGGATGATCAGTGAGATACACCTGCTGGAGCGCGTGCTACGGGTGGGTGTAGCCATCGTGACCAGTGAACTGAGATAAGGCGGCACTTTACCTAGCATAGCCTTGTAGATGACCTGGAGCCAGTGGGTCTGACGACGAACATGTAGCGAGGGCCAGCCGACTAGGGCATACAGGTCGCAGTGGTGGGTCGTATAAGGTGCTTTAGTAACAAAACGGATGGCACTGTGATAAACTGCAGCCAGTTTGCTGAGTAGAGTATTGGAAGCTATTTTGTAGATGACATCGCCGAAGTCGAGGATCGGTAGGATAGTCAGTTTTACTAGGGTAAGTTTGGCGGCGTGAGTGAAGGAGGCTTTGTTGCGAAATAGAAAGCCGACTCTAGATTTGATTTTGGATTGGAGATGTTTGATATGAGTCTGGAAGGAGAGTTTGCAGTCTAGCCAGACACCTAGGTACTTATAGATGTCCACATATTCTAGGTCGGAACCGTCCAGGGTGGTGATGCTAGTCAGGCGTGCGGGTGCAGGCAGCGAACGGTTGAAAAGCATGCATTTGGTTTTACTAGCGTTTAAGAGCAGTTGGAGGCCACGGAGGGAGTGTTGTATGGCATTGAAGCTCGTTTGGAGGTTAGATAGCACAATGTCCAAGGAAGGGCCAGAAGTATACAGAATGGTGTCGTCTGCGTAGAGGTGGATCAGGGAATCGCCCGCAGCAAGAGCAACATCATTGATATATACAGAGAAAAGAGTCGGCCCGAGAATTGAACCCTGAGGTACCCCCATAGAGACTGCCAGAGGACCGGACAGCATGCCCTCCGATTTGACACACTGAGCTCTGTCTGCAAAGTAGTTGGTGAACCAGGCAAGGCAGTCATTAGAAAAACCGAGGCTACTGAGTCTGCCGATAAGAATATGGTGATTGACAGAGTCGAAAGCCTTGGCCAGGTCGATGAAGACGACCTGTTGAAAATGGTGTAAAAGTAAGCTACTGGAGACACAACTCTGGCTATACCTGCTGAACGGGGCTTACAATAGATTTCATTTAGATTGTTCAGGTTCACTGTCAGCAATAGTTTTGGTATACACAATCAGTGTATATGGTCATTTTTAGACATGTAGTGTAAAGTTGATAATTTCATAACAAGGAATAGGTTTTGCGAGGCGCACTGCAAGGCCAAAGAGGAGTAGAAAAGAAGCTCACCAAAACATCCAAATGGTCAAAACCATTAGATTTTGAGATAGGGGTGAAATCCAAAGATGTGCTATATATTCATTGGCTATGTCAGGGTGGAGTGCCAATTTACAATTTATCCAATCATTTCTAACGATCTACGTACCAGTTATGATTTTCATATGTGCATTATAACTAGTTGTGTCTATTCAATATCTAATTGCCCACAAACGGAATAATCACTAAACAGAGGCACTGTCCATTAGCACCACAGGCTTGATCTTGGAACACAGATTCCCTTGGTGAATGATACAGCGACATACAGCGACATTTAACCACGGGGTGGCCAATCTTATCTTCAATCTTATCTTCAATCAGCTTTGCGAATCATTTATGTTTCCCCACCATAGTGGGGGCACCGTCAGTTGTAATAGCAAATATGTTTTTAATAGACACCTCTCTCCAAAAAATTATCTGTGAAGGCTTTTTCTACAACTTCTCCTTTAGTAAATCCATGCATGGGTTTGAGACAAAGCAGCTCCTCACGTACCTGCTCTGAGTCACAGTATCCTATAGACAAAGCAGCTCCTCACGTACCTGCTCTGACTCACAGTATCCTATAGACAAAGCAGCTCCTCACGTACCTGCTCTGAGTCACAGTATCTTATAGACAAAGCAGCTCCTCACGTACCTGCTCTGAGTCACAATATCCTATAGACAAAGCAGCTCCTCACGTACCTGCTCTGAGTCACAGTATCCTATAGACAAAGCAGCTCCTCACGTACCTGCTCTGAGTCACAGTATCCTATAGACAAAGCAGCTCCTCACGTACCTGCTCTGACTCACAGTATCCTATAGACAAAGCAGCTCCTCACGTACCAGCTCTGAGTCACAGTATCTTATAGACAAAGCAGCTCCTCACGTACCTGCTCTGAGTCACAGTATCTTATAGACGAAGCAGCTCCTCACGTACCTGCTCTGAGTCACAGTATCTTATAGACAAAGCAGCTCCTCGCGTACCTGCTCTGAGTCACAATATCTTATAGACAAAGCAGCTCCTCGCGTACCTGCTCTGAGTCACAGTATCTTATAGACAAAGCAGCTCCTCGCGTACCTGCTCTGAGTCACAATATCTTATAGACAAAGCAGCTCCTCGCGTACCTGCTCTGAGTCAATGTATTGCAACTGCCAAACTCTCATCAAGAGCCACACAGGTGCATCTTTTAATGCTACAGTTTGCTGCTCTTTGACATTTTCAACCATCTCGGTAACGCGCCTTTCAACAGTTCTGGCAGACACAGGCATGTCTGGATTGTGTCTTTGTTAGGCAATCCATCTAATAAAGCCTGCAAACTACTGAGGAAAGCCTCCTTGATATATTCCCCATTAGTAAATGGTTTTCCATGTTTAGCAATGCACTGCGCAACTTTGTAGCTCCCCTCTGTAGCTTGATATTTGACTACATGTAGATTTGTAAACATACTGCTTATCTTTTCATCCCTGGACACGGCCCCCTTGATTCCTTCAGCCTTAGCTGTCTCATTCTTGAAGTTTTTCCTCATGTCTCGTTTCAAAATGACACCGTACACTTGATGTCAGGCAATTATTTTAGATCAACTTTCTTCTGAACACCATGGGTGGACGCCCTAATCAGGACCCTCACTCAATACATATGGGTCTGGTAAATTAAAATGCTGCCGGTCTAATGTCCAGCGCCACGTCACAAACACACACGTCAGTCAGCTCAGACAGATCCAGCTCAGAGAGGCCCAGCCCATGAGCTCCATCAGCAGCACATTTTAATTTAGAATGGAAAATGAATGTGTTTATGCAACAAATGTTAGTGCATCGTATCGCATTGATTCATTCTCTAATCGAACCAAATCGCACCGAATCCTTTAAAACTATAACTTATTGTTCCTGTATCGTATCGGAGCCCATGTATCTAGATATGTATCGAATTGTCTTGGAAGTCCATACGCAGTTTGGACAAAGCCAACACAGGACCCTTGTCTTGCTCTAAACTGCAGTCCTATTTTGATAAGTGCTTGGCAAGGCTACACCTACTACCTCTAGTAGTTTAAGTCACACACACACACACACACACACACACACACACACACACACACACACACACACACACACACACACACACACACACACACACACACACACACACACACACACACACACACAGACACACAGACACACAGACACACACACAGAGAGAGAGAGAGCAGGCTATATTGCTCCCTGTGTCCTCCTCACACTAGTCCTCACTAACACTAACAGCTCTACTTATACTCGGGCTGTGAAGATACCACTATCGCACTAGTTTTTCCATGTCAAAAATGAAAACACAAAGCAGACCAAATTCTTTGTCAGTCCTTTAAAAATCTGCTGTATGTAAAATATTGTGTTCTATAGCTTAGAAAATAAATACGTGACTCTGGATGACAATATAATGATGTTTGTTTCCAACATTAGAGCTGTTTTTCTAAGGAAGTTAAATCTGCTTTGTGTTTTGTTTCTTTGCCACAATACTAACGCGTACCGTGATACTGGTATCGTCCTAGCCCTAACTTGTACTGCGGCCAGGTTGTTTGTTCCGTGGTGAAAACAAGACTCTTGATTGAAAAGTGGCCCGGAAGAGTCATTTGAGAAGATTAGATTTAGTGGAAGAAATTCTGCCAATTGTGGCGACACCAACACCCCCTTTTGAGCCCCCTCCATCCCTCTTCCATCTATCCCTGTAAGGGTAGAGAGAGCGAGAGACCAGGCTATGTGTGACGGTCTACTGTGTGTAGACAGTAAGCGGTGTGATGTTAGATACAGGAAGCTGGTTGTCTGCTCTGAGCTGTCTCCATTGAGGGCTAACGGCCATGCACTGTGATGGACGGCTTTTGTTGGTGACGTGTGATTTACCCTCCTTTCTGTCTGTCTCCCTCTGTCTCTGTCTCTCCCTCTCCTCTTTTCCTCCCTTTCTTGCTCTCAATTCCCTCTATCTCCGCTTCTCCTTTCTCCCCATTCCTCTCTCTATTACCTCCTCCTCCTGCACTTTCCCCTCCCACCTCCTCCTGCACTTCCCCCTCTCGCTCATCCCCCCTCTCCTTCAGAGAGACAAAGACTCCCGCCTCCTCCTGTTTCCATCCCCCTCTCTCATCCCCCTCTCTCATCCCCCTCTCTCTGTCATTTGGAGGCAGTCCGTCCGCCGGCTGTGTGCGCACACTCAGCTCTCTCACACACACACACACACACACACACACACACACACACACACACACACACACACACACACACACACACACACACACACACACACACACACACACACACACACACACACACACACACACACACACTCTCTCTCTCTGGCTCTCCGTAGTCTGAGAAGGAAGGCTGCTCTGTTCTACATGGCAGGATATTGTTATTCATTCCATCTTGGTTAAGGCGTGTAAAGGAGGCACCACGATACTAGGGTCTCAAAGCTTTGTGTACTAATAAGTAGATCATATATTCTTCTCTCTGGGCTTTTCATCTTTTAATGGAAGGACTCTATCACGGTAAGGTTTTCTCTCTCTCTCGCTGCTGCTGCTCTGTTCTCCTACGGTGTAGACCACTGCTACCCTGCTGTGGTGTACGCTAGGCTAGCTTGCTGAATGGAATGGCATTTACAATATAGTATTCTCCTCTGTCAGTGTGTGTGTGTATGTGTGTGTGTGATTTTAGGGTGATTTTTAATCTCCTATCTGTATTATCTGCAATGGTAGCGATATGGACACTTCATGTGGTCAGAAATTAAATTAATTGGACAATTATAACAGGTCTTAGCGGAGTATTTTAATGAGCGTCATTCTGAGACACATTTAGGATGGTGATGATGATGATGATGATGATAGCACATTATTTTATTGGTTGATTATATTATCTCTTCACGCAATCGTACCGGGGACCATCAGTGACATACAAAACATCAGCCTCTATTGAGGATTCATAGTATAGCTTGTTGTACAGGGTCCACCGTTAACAGAGGATTCATACTGTAGCTTGTTGTACAGGGTCCACCGTTAACAGAGGATTCATACTGTAGCTTGTTGTACAGGGTCCACCGTTAACAGAGGATTCATACTGTAGCTTGTTGTACAGGGTCCACCGTTAACAGAGGATTCATACTGTAGCTTGTTGTACAGGGTCCACCGTTAACAGAGGATTCATACTGTAGCTTGTTGTACAGGGTTCACCATTAACAGAGGATTCATACTGTAGCTTGTTGTACAGGGTCCACCGTTAACAGAGGATTCATACTGTAACTTGTTGTACAGGGTTCACCATTAACAGAGGATTCATACTGTAGCTTGTTGTACAGGGTTCACCATTAACAGAGGATTCATACTGTAGCTTGTTGTACAGGGTCCAGCGTTAACAGAGGATTCATACTGTAGCTTGTTGTACAGGGTCCAGCGTTAACAGAGGATTCATAGTGTAACTTGTTGTACAGGGTCCAGCGTTAACAGAGGATTCATACTGTAACTTGTTGTACAGGGTTCACCATTAACAGAGGATTCATACTGTAGCTTGTTGTACAGGGTTCACCATTAACAGAGGATTCATACTGTAGCTTGTTGTACAGGGTCCACCGTTAACAGAGGATTCATACTGTAGCTTGTTGTACAGGGTCCAGCGTTAACAGAGGATTCATACTGTAGCTTGTTGTACAGGGTTCACCATTAACAGAGGATTCATACTGTAGCTTGTTGTACAGGGTCCAGCGTTAACAGAGGATTCATAGTATAGCTTGTTGTACAGGGTCCAGCGTTAACAGAGGATTCATACTGTAGCTTGTTGTACAGGGTTCACCGTTAACAGAGGATTCATACTGTAACTTGTTGTACAGGGTTCACCGTTAACAGAGGATTCATACTGTAGCTTGTTGTACAGGGTCCAGCGTTAACAGAGGATTCATACTGTAACTTGTTGTACAGGGTTCACCATTAACAGAGGATTCATACTGTAGCTTGTTGTACAGGGTCCAGCGTTAACAGAGGATTCATACTGTAACTTGTTGTACAGGGTTCACCATTAACAGAGGATTCATACTGTAACTTGTTGTACAGGGTTCACCATTAACAGAGGATTCATACTGTAGCTTGTTGTACAGGGTCCAGCGTTAACAGAGGATTCATACTGTAACTTGTTGTACAGGGTTCACCATTAACAGAGGATTCATACTGTAGCTTGTTGTACAGGGTCCAGCGTTAACAGAGGATTCATACTGTAACTTGTTGTACAGGGTTCACCATTAACAGAGGATTCATACTGTAGCTTGTTGTACAGGGTCCAGCGTTAACAGAGGATTCATACTGTAGCTTGTTGTACAGGGTCCAGCGTTAACAGAGGATTCATACTGTAACTTGTTGTGCAGGGTTCACCATTAACAGAGGATTCATACTGTAGCTTGTTGTACAGGGTTCACCATTAACAGAGGATTCATACTGTAGCTTGTTGTACAGGGTCCAGCGTTAACAGAGGATTCATACTGTAACTTGTTGTACAGGGTCCAGCGTTAACAGAGGATTCATACTGTAGCTTGCATGTGACTGAGATACAATACAACTTTTATTCATCCATTGAAACAGAAATTTATTTTTTGCTGTCTGTGCAGTACTACTTCACACTCCGATGGTAATCTCTTGCTTGATGTCTACGGTCTTCTATTTCTGTAAAACGTCTCCTGACCTAATGGCTGTTCCAAATGGCCCCTATCCCCAATACATTGCACTACTTTTGACCAGGGCCCATAGGGGCTATAAGGAATAGTGTGCCATTTGGGATGCAGACTGGGACACAGAACTGTCTTTCTGGAGTGTCTGTTCAGTTTCTAATCCAAGCTGTAGATAATCATGTGTCAGTCCCAGTGATAAATGGCCCTGGTCACTGGAGTGAAGTGTGATCATGTGAGGGAGGGAGGGAGAGAGAGAGGGATGTAGGTGTGCAACAATCCTCTTCTTCCTCTGCTGGTGTCATCTATTTTCTACGTTATATCAACTTCCTCATCCATAATTAATGGTGCTTTATTATTCCTTACCCCTCTTGAAAAAATGTGTGGGACATATGCAAAACAAGCACCGTTTGCAAAGGCCTCCTTGTGCCCTCTGCACACAACGTGTAATATTAAGAACATTTCTAATTTGATGAAGAAAAGACACACGCCCACATTGTATTAACTTTATGGCATAGAGAAGCTTTTGGTTAGTGATATTCCATCAGGGCATGACTACTGGATGCGTTCATCTGCGGTGCACTCATGCATGACAGTGACCTTTGCTTCATGCCTTGCTTTTATATGACGTGTGTGTCAGTGTCTGGCTACACAAGTTGTTTTTCTTTTCATGTATGTCTGCTTTGGTACGTATGACAGCTTCTGCAGAAGAGCTGAGGCTGCTTATTGGAGTGTAACCACATGTGTGTGCCTGCCTGTGAGCGCTTCTCTGAGTGTGTATGTACATGTGTTTGCGTTTGTTTGTTTGTGTGATTGTGTGTAACTAGTAACTGCTAGTTACACACTAGCAGGTGTTGGAGGTGCTGGAGGCGGACCCCTGACCTTTATTGCATCCACAGACCCCTGTGCTGACCCCTTTACACGCTCCAGTAACACCCCGTGTCCTGAGGGGTCACACACACACACACACCCTCTTTCTCTGCGGGCAGCCAGGGGATTAACCATTAACTAGTGCTCTGCAGTATCTCCTGGAGACTCATAGCCAGCAGCTGGATGGGAAGGTTGAGTTAGTAACATGTAAAGAAGTGTTGGTCGTTTGTAATGGTCACCTTGGAATGCGACCACTCACAGCTCTTTGTGCAACAGTAGCATCTAATTCACATTCCTTGTTGGATTTTTGACCCATTTCTTTTCATGCAATATATCACCCACATATTTTGTCTTTTCACATTTCTCTTGATCCTTTCCTTCTCCTCTTGTATTCTAATGCATGTGTATATAATCTATCAATCTATATATGTATATCATTTCCAAATGCGCCCTGTATAATACAATATAAAATACACTATATATATTTTTAACTACCATTCAAAAGTTTGGGGTCACTTAGAAATGTCCTTGTTTTTGAAAGAAAAGCAATTATTTTTGTCCATTTAAAATAACATAAAATTGATCAGAAATACAGTGTAGACATTGTTAATGTTGTACATGACTATTGTAGCTGGAAACGGCTGATTTTTAATGGAATATCTTCATAGCTGTGCAGAGGCCCATTATCAGCAAGCATCAGTCCTGTGTTCCAATGGCACGTTGTGTTAGCTAATCCAAGTTTATCATTTTGAAAGGCTAATTGATCATTAGAAAACCCTTTTGCAATTATGTTAGCACAACTGAAAACTGTTGTCCTGATTAAAGAAGCAATAAAACTGGCCTTCTTTAGACTAGTTGAGTATCTGACGCATCAGCATTTGAGGGTTCGATTACAGGCTCAAAATGGCCAGAAACAAAGAACCTTCTTCTGAAACTCATCAGTCTATTCTTGTTCTGAGAAATGAAGGCTATTCCATGCGAGAAATTGCCAAGAAACTGAAGATCTCGTACAGAGCTGTGTACTACTCCCTTCACAGAACAGCACAAACTGGCTCTAACCAGAATAGAAAGAGTGGGAGACCCCGGTGCACACACATATATACATACATACATACATACATACATACATACATACATACATACATACATACATACATACATACATACATACATACATACATACATACATACATACATACAGTTGAAGTCGGAAGTTTACATACACCATAGCCAAATACATTTAAACTCAGTTTTTCACAATTCCTGACATTTAATCCTAGTAAAAATTGCCTGTCTTAGGTCAGTTAGGATCACCACTTTATTTTAAGAATGTGAAATATCAGAATAATAGTAGAGAATTATTTATTTAAGCTTTTATTTATTTCATCACATTCCCAGTGGGTCAGAAGTTTACATACACTCAATTAGTATTTGGTAGCATTGCCTTTAAATTGTTTAACTTGGGTCAAACATTTCGGGTAGCCTTCCACAAGCTTCCCACAATAAGTTGGGTGAATTTTGTCCCATTCCTCCTTACAGAGCTGGTGTAACTGAGTCAGGTTTGTAAGGCCTCTTTGCTCGCACACGCTTTTTCAGTTTTGCCCACAAATTCTCTGTAGGCTTGAGGTCAGGGCTTTGTGATGGCCACTTCAATACCTTGACTTTTGCCCTTAAGCCATTTTGCTACAACTTTGGAAGTATGCTTGGGGTCATTGTCCATTTGGAAGACCCATTTGCGACCAAGCTCTTTAACTTCCTGACTGATGTCTTGAGATGTTGCTTCAATATATCCACATAATTTTCCTGCCTCATGATGCCATCTATTTTGTGAAGTGCACCAGTCCCTAATGCAGCAAAGCCCCCCCCCACAACATGATGCTGCCACCCCTGTGCTTCACGGTTGGGATGGTGTTCTTCGGCTTGCAAGCATCCCCCTTTTTCCTCCAAACATAACGATGGTCATTATGGCCAAACAGTTCTATTTTTGTTTCATCAGACCAGAGGACATTTCTCCAAAAAGTATGATCTTTGTACCCATGTGCAGTTGCAAACCGTAGTCTGGCTTTTTTTATGGCGGTTTTGGAGCAGTGGCTTCTTCCTTGCTGAGTGGCCTTTCAGGTTATGTCGATATAGGACTCGTTTTACTGTGGATATAGATACTTTTGTACCTGTATCCTCCAGCATCTTTACAAGGTCCTTTGCTGTTGTTCTGGGATTGATTTGCACCTTTCACACCAAAGTACGTTCATCTCTAGGAGACAGAACGCGTCTCCTTCCTGAGCGGTATGACGTCTGCGTGGTCCCATGGTGTTTCTACTATTGTTTGTACAGATCAACGTGGTACCTTCAGAAATTGCTCCCAAGGATGAACCAGACTTGTGGAGGTCTACAACACTTTTTCTGAGGTCTTGGCTGATTTCTTTTGATTTTCCCATGATGTCAAGCAAAGAGGCACTGAGTTTGAAGGTAGATGTCACGCCCTGACCTTAGAGATCCTTTTTATTCTCTATTTTGGTTAGGTCAGGGTGTGACTAGGGTGGGTACTCTAGTTTCTGATTTCTATGTTGGCCTGGTATGGTTCCCAATCAGAGGCAACTGTCTTATCGTTGTCTCTGATTGGGGATCATATTTAGGCAGCCTTTTCCCACCTGTTGGTTGTGGGATCTTGTTTTTGTGTAGTGCCTGTGAACACTGCATTTACTTCACGTTTCATTTGTTCTGTATTGTTTTTGGTGAGTTTCATTTATTAAAACATGTGGAACTCTACGCACGCTGCGCAGTAGGCCTTGAAATACATCCACAGGTACACCTCCAATTGACTCAAATTATGTCAATTAGCCTAACAGAAGATTCTAAAGATTCAGAATTTTGTATGTATATATATATGTGTGTGTGTGTATATATGTATATATATGTATGTGTGTGTGTGTGTGTGTGTTTTATATTGTATTATACAGGGCGCATTTGGAAAAGAGATCTAGGTCTCAATTCCCTGTCAAAATAAAGGTTAAGTAAATAAAAAAATCTACACACTTTAGCTTCGGCCTATGCTGCCATTCAAATAACAATCCTTTATTTTGGGGAATTCTTGTGCATTGTTCATTATAAGGAGTGAAGCTGCTGTGTACAGTTGAGTTATCTTTCCTGTTAGCCTATAGCCTAGCCTAGCCTAGTGGAGGAATCTACTTTGAAGGTCCTTCTCTCCTAGTAGCCTGTGCTAACTCAAGGTGAGCGTTATCCTAGCGTAATGTAGTTATATGCTAGTGGAGGTCCAGCTGACCTTGTTTTGGCTACGTTGTCCTGCTTTGTCAGCACTTGGCAGTCTTCTGATGCCCTGCTGCATATATGGAAACAGAACTTCCTCCCGCCTTGCACTGCAGGTGAAACACACACACACACACAAACACACACACTTTTTATTTCACTTTTATTTAACCAGGTAGGCTATTTGAGAATAAGTTCTCATTTACAACTGCGACCTGGCCAAGATAAAGCAAAGCAGTGTGACACATAAAACAACACAGAGTTACACATGTAATAAACAAACATACAGTCAATAATACAATAGAGAAAAAAGTATATATACAGTGTGTGCAAATGAGGTAAGATAAGGGAGGTAGGGCAATAAATAGGCCATAGTGGCGAAATAATTATAATTTAGCAAATTAACACTGGAGTGATACATGTGCAGAAGATGAATGTGCAAGTAGAGATACTGGGGTGCAAAGGAGCAAAAAAATAAATACAGTATGGGGATGAGGTAGTTGAATGGGCTATTTACAGATGGGCTATGTACAGGTGCAGTGATCTGTGAGCTGCTGACAGCTGGTGCTTAAAGTTAGTGAGGGAGATATGGGTCTCCAGCTTCAGGGATTTTCTTGCAATTTGTTCCAGTCATTGGCAGCAGAGAACTGGAAGGAGAGGCAGCCAAAGGAGGAACTGGCTTTGGGGATGACCAGTGAAATATATGTGAAATATATCTGCTGGAGTGCGTGCTACGGGTGGGCGCTGCTATGGTGACCAGTGAGCTGTGATAAGGTGGGGCTTTACCTAGCAGAGACGTATAGATGACCTGGAGCCAGTGGGTTTGGCGGCGAATATGAAGCGAGGGCCAGCCAACGAGAGCATACAGGTTGCAGTGGTGGGTAGTATATGGGGCTTTGGTGACAAAATGGATGGCACTGTGATAGAAGACTACATCCAATGTGCTGAGTAGACTGTTGGAGGTTATAGGGTTCAAAAGTGTTCCTCATTCCTCTCAGTAGAATCTGTCTTCCCACCTCTCGGGTAACTCTAGAAAGATGTTCCTCGTCTCTACATTTCACTTTAATCCTCTCAGTAAAATGTTTGTCCTCTCTCTTGGCTTAATTTGGGTCTCTACTGAACAAACCCCTGGATGTTAAAAGAGGTTTTCTCATCACTTACAGTAGAATCAGGAACGTTTCCCATTCCTCTTTCCCCTCTCTCACGGTTTATCTCCTGAAAGCCTTCATTGTAATCTTAATCCTGATTGGGCAGGTAAAAGTAGATGAGTTAATCAAGTCAATAATCAGGTGTAAGGAGAGACATGAGGAAGGAAGGAGAGTGCAGACAGCTTGGAGCCAGGAGAATTATAACCTCCTCACTAGGTAATTATGCGTCTCACTCTCACAGATGTATTCTTTGTGGTAGACCGGGATTTGCGTTTGCTTCATACTCAGCGATTTGGATTTGCCAATTTAGCACCATTCCCATTGGATTAGATTAGGTTCCAATAATATGTGGGCCCATTTCCTGTTATGTCTCTTGGTCAATCACATATGTTGTTGTAAGAGGGTGTTTTGAGGATCACAGCTTTCCTTTAACATGCTGCAAGAGACAGACTCTCTTCAGAAACAATGGTCTCCTCAGTATGGCCAGGACGATACCAGTATCGCAATATTTTATCCATGGCTAAAATGAAAACAAGAAGCAGATCTCACTATTTGGTCCTTTTACAAAACCTGCTATTTGTAAAATAGTGTTCTATAGCATAGAAAATAAATACATGTGAATCTGGATGACAACATAATGATGTAACGTCCTGACCAGAGTTCTTATGTGTTTTGCTTGTTTAGTGTTGGTCAGGACGTGAGCTGGGTGGGAATTCTATGTTGTGTGTCTAGTTCGTCTGTTTCTGTGTTCAGCCTAATATGGTTCTTGTACTCGCCCTGAGGTGTGTGATTACCGTGGAGAGCGGGAGTACGGGCAGACACCGTGTTATGCAGAAGAGCGCACGGTGTCTCCTGTACGTGTGCTTAGCCCGGTGCGGGTTATTCCACCTCCCCGCACTGGACAGGCTAGATTGGGCATTGAGCCAGGTGTCATGAAGCCGGCTCAACGTATCTGGCCTCCAGTACGTCTCCTCGGGCCGGCATACATGGCACCAGCCTTACGCATGGTGTCCCCGGTTCACCAACACAGCCCAGTGCGGGTTATTCTACCTCCCCGCACTGGGCGGGCTACGGGGAGCATACAACCAGGTAAGGTTGGGCAGGCTCAGTGCTCAAGGGAGCCAGTACGTCTGCACGGTCCGGTATATCCGGCGCCACCTTCCCGCCCCAGCCCAGTACCATCAGTGCCTACACCACGCGCCAGGCTTCCTGTGCGTCTTCAGAGCCCTGTTCCTCCTCCACGCACTAGCCCTATGGTGCGTGTCTTCAGCCCGGTACCACCAGTTCCGGCACCACGCACCAAGCCTCCTGTGCGTCTCCAGAGCCCTGTTCCTCCTCCACGCACTAGCCCTATGGTGCGTGTCTTCAGCCCGGTACCACCAGTTCCGGCACCACGCATCAAGCCTCCTGTGCATCTCCAGAGCCCTGTACGCACTGTTCCTTCTCCCCGCACTCGCCCTGAGGTGCGTGCCCTCAGCCCGGTACCACCAGTGCCGGTACCACGCACCAGGCCTATAGTGCGCTTTGAGAATTCAGTGTGCCCTGTTCCTGCTCCCCGCACTAGCCTTGAGGTGCGTGTCTCCAGTCCGGTACCACCAGTTCCGGCACCACGCACCAGGCCTACTGTACGCCTCAGCAGGTCAGAGTCGGCCATCTGCCCAACGCCGCCTGCACTGCTCGTCTGCCCAGCACCGTCTGTACTGCCTGCCTGCCCAACGCAGTCTGAGCTGCTTGTCTGCCCAGCGCCGTCTGAGTCATCTGTCTGCCCAGCACCGTCTGAGCTGCCTGTCTGCCCAGCGCCGTCTGAGCCATCTGTCTGCCCAGCGCCGTCTGAGCCATCTGTCTGCCCAGCGCCGTCTGAGCCATCTGTCTGCCCAGCGCCGTCTGAGCCATCTGTCTGCCCAGCGCCGTCTGAGCCATCTGTCTGCCCAGCGCCGTCTGAGCCATCTGTCTGCCCAGCGCCATCTGAGCCATCCGTCTGCCACGAGCCATTAGAGCCGCCCGTCTGTCCCGAGCCATTAGAGCCGTCTGTCAGTCAGGAGCCGCTAGAGCCGTCCGTCAGTCAGGAGCTGCCAGAGCCGCCAGCCAGTCAGGAGCTGCCAGAGCCGCCAGCCAGTCAGGAGCTGCCAGAGCCGCCAGCCAGTCAGGAGCTGCCAGAGCCGCCAGCCAGTCAGGAGCTGCCAGAGCCGCCAGCCAGTCAGGAGCTGCCAGAGCCGCCAGCCAGTCAGGAGCTGCCAGAGCCACCAGCCAGTCAGTCATGAGCTGCCCTCCAGTCATGAGCTGCCCTCCAGTCATGAGCTGCCCTCCAGTCATGAGCTGCCCTCCAGTCATGAGCTGCTCTCCAGTCATGAGCTGCCCTACAGTCATGAGCTGCCCTACAGTCATGAGCTGCCCTCCAGTCATGAGCTGCCCTACAGTCATGAGCTGCCCTCCAGTCATGAGCTGCCCTCCAGTCATGAGCTGCCACTCAGTCCGGAGCTGCCATTCAGTCCGGAGCTGCCATTCAGTCCGGAGCTGCCATTCAGTCCGGAGCTGCCTCTCTGTCCGGAGTTGCCTCTCTGTCCGGAGTTGCCTCTCTGTCCGGAGTTGCCTCTCTGTCCGGAGCTACCTCTCTGTCCTGAGCTACCTCTCTGTCCTGAGCTACCTCTCTGTCCTGAGCTACCTCTCTGTCCTGAGCTACCTCCTAAATCATGTGGGGGCCTTGGGGAGGATTCTTAGGCCAAGGTCGTGGGCAAGGGTCGCCACTCAAAGGACGCTAAGGAGGGGGACAAAGACAGTGGTGGAGTGGTGTCCTCGTCCACCGCCGAAGCCGCCACCGCGGACAGATGCCCACCCAGACCCTCCCCTTGAGTTTTAGGGGTGCGTTCGGAGTCCGCACCTCAGGGGGGGGGGGGGGGGGTACTGTAACGTCCTGACCAGAGTTCTTATGTGTTTTGCTTGTTTAGTGTTGGTCAGGACGTGAGCTGGGTGGGAATTCTATGTTGTGTGTCTAGTTCGTCTGTTTCTGTGTTCAGCCTAATATGGTTCTCAATCAGAGACAGCTGTCAATCGTTGTCCCTGATTGAGAATCATATATAGGTGGCTTGTTTTGTGTTGGGGATTGTGGGTGGTTGTTTCCTGTCTCTGTGTTTTGTCTGCACCAGATAGGTCTGTCTCGGTTTTTTCACATTTGTTATTTTGTATGTTGTTTGTAGTGTTTCACTTGTTCTTTAATTAAACATGTTGAACACTAGCCGCGCTGCACTTTGGTCCTCTCCTTCACCCCTGGAAGAAAGCCGTTACAAATGATGTTTGTTTCCAACATTAGAGCTGTTTTCCTAAAGAAGTTAAATCCGCTTTGTGTTTTGTTTCCTTGCCACAATAATATGAGTATCGCAAAACTGGTATCATCCCAGCCCTACTCCTCAGTTCAGCTTGAAGCCGCAAACGATTCAAAATACTTAAAACAGCCATTGAAAAGCTTGATAACAGACCTGTGGATGGCTGGATGGCTATTCTGAGAGGAGTCAGCAGCCTAGTCTCTCTCTGCGTTCCAAAATGCACCCTATTCCCTGTAGAGCCTGGGCTCTGGTCAAAAGTAGTACACTATATAGGGCATAGGGTGGCATTTTGGACAAACCCCAGTCTGTCATTATTACACAGGACAGCAGCAGGCCTAGCCTGTGTAACTGGCTGAATGATTGATCTTATGGGTTATGAATGCTTGTTGGTAATGGCTCTTTATATGGGCTGGACATGAAAGCAGATATTGACCTTCACATGTGCTGCAGCTTTTGTGAGTGACATTCCTGGTTCACATGATGTCAGGCGATGCTCGCTGGTTTATTGATGCCCCAATCTGTGGTGTGTACATCTATGGGGTGGAGAGAGAGAGAGAGAGAGAGAGAGAGAGAGAGAGAGTGTGTGTGTGTGTGTGTGTGTGTGTGTGTGTGTGTGTGTGTGTGTGTGTGTGTGTGTGTGTGCATGCGTCGCTAGGCGCTCTCAGAGGACTGAATTTATTCACTTGCTCGCAGAATGCTCTTTGTGTGTGTGTGTCTGTAGGTGATATACGGCAGGCTCTGTCCCCAAGCCAGACCCCAGCACTCTTCTTTTAGAACAAAGTGTCTCTGCAGTTTCACATCGTCTCCACCCCTCCACCAGACCATCACAGGTGGCCAGCACTGTAGCCCTCTACGTCTGCTCTGGTAGCTACATAACTGAGGCAGTTTTGCCCCAAATAGCACCCTATTCCCTATAGTGCACTACATTGGGCAATAGGACCGTAGGGCTCTAGTCAATAGGGTGGCATTGGGACATACCCTCAGTCTTAGCACAAAGCAGGAAAAACACAGCCTGTAACACTCATCTCTTTCTAGCGTTCTGCCCATGCTACGTTCAGAGGTTGATATGTAAAGAAAGCCCCATTTAGGCCTTTTCAATCAGGGATTCTGAGTAATTAAAAATGGATTTGAAAGCCAGGCAGTAAGATAACTTGAGGACAAGCATATTTGACAGTAGTGATTGTTGTGTTTGTCCTACCTGACACCCCCACACTCATTCAGTCTGTCTGTCTGTTTTAGATACTGTTCTTTGCCTCTCTGTCAACACTGAGCTGCCAGCAGCTTTCAAATTCACCGGAGAGGAGAGAGCCCTGCTTGCTAAAAATTCACCGGTGAGAAGAGAGCCTTGTTTTCTAAAATGCTTCGGAGAGAAAGCCTTGTTATCTCGCCTCCCCTTTCCCCTGCGCTAAGATAAATGTAAGCATTAGGCACTCCCAGGCCGTATATCTCCCTCCCTGAATGTGTGTGTCCTGGGGACAGATTGAGGAGCAGGTGTTTGGGCCCTCTGCCAGACAGAGTGGGGTCAGGCACCAGGCAGGGGACAGAGCAGACCGGGGCCGTCCACCACAGCCCCATACGGCCCTCCATACGTTACACTGACCACAGTAAAGAGATCTCGACCTTGACACTGACATGGGCCACGCGGGTCAAGGCTGGTTCTTAGCGAGTGTTAGCATTAGTGCAGTGAGGTGTGATCAGTCCTATTAAAGCTAGCCTGGCTACTAGCATCACTAGCCTCTACTGCTGACCTATCTAGTTGGTGATCCAGTGACAAAGAGAGAGGACCATATGCACCGAGGTGATGCTAGTCTATTAAAGAGACACTGGGCTAATGGACTAATCTTTTAAGCCCTGGATGAACAGTCAATCCAGAGGTCTCAAGCTGCCTTTCACATGGTGATTTGATCAACTGGCGCTTGGATATATTGATTATTAAGGGACTTAGGTTTTCTTTACCAACCCTATACTCATTACTCAGGAAGAACAGACTCTTTAGAGACATCATGGTCTGTCCAGGGGCATATGGTTCATTCTGGGCCTCAAGCTCTTTCTCAGAAATCGAATTATTACAACTATAGACACCCCTATAAGTAATATATGCTTGGTTGATCTGGTTATAGGCTGAGAGACCTACACCCCACACATCTCAAGTCAATGTAATAATGTTCAAGTGATGGATCATGGGACCGATGTTGATATGAAACCAACTGCAAAATGGTATTATTTGGGATGCTTGTCAATGTTGATCATTGTTCTGTAGCCTCTTGATTGTTGATTTGGATGGCTGGTGTTTGTGGTCTACGGGCTTATTTGGGCTCAACTCTCATCCAAATGGCACCCTATTCCCTACATAGTAGATTACTTTTGGCCTATAGGGCACTATATAGAGAATAGGGTGCCAAGACAGTGTCCTCAAACACAAAGCCAGGGTAGAATGAGAGGCATTGAGAAGGCAACAGCCTTTTTAAATTTTTTATTTCATGTTGCCACTTAACATTTCACCACTTCAGTTGGCCTTAGCCTACATACCCACCTGCAGTTTGTGTCTGGCTCAATCTCATATTTGCTCACATAGACCATTCCACACACATCCACACACACAAAGTGCATGCCAATTTTATGACTCATCCTTCTCATTGTACTCTGGCTGTACTCTCCTGACAATTGATTAACCTTGTTCTGAAACCTGAGAGACTAAAACCACGTCTTTCCGTCCTGTCTGTCTATGGCCAATGTCCCACTGAGCACTCTGAAACCCAACCCCGGAGGACTTCCTTCAGATTGTTACCCTGCCATCCGGTTCACTTTGAACTGTGACACTGACAGATTATGGTGTCATCATAGGAGTCCCTGTCTGTGCCAGCCCTGGCCCCTATGGGCCCCTATGTGTCAAAGGTAGTGCCCTACTTGGGAATATGGTGCCATTTGGGAGCCACAGAGCTTTATCTCCCAGGCCGCTAGGGGGCGCTCTATGACCAGGGACCGGGTTGGGTTGGAGCCGCCAGGCTGCCCCCTAGGATTATCATTGACCCACTAAACCACATGCTGCCTCGACTCTACTGAACCTAATGTGCTGAACTAACAGATCAACAACCGATCAAATCAACTGACCTCCCTGTTGTCTCTCTTTCTCTTGCAGATATTTCAAGAATTTCCTACTACACAGGTGAGTGGCCTTCAGAACTACAAGTGATCTCATACTGTATGCTGTGAACTACAATGGATCTTATACGCTGTGAAAGTTTCTCATTATCTTCTGGTCAGATAAACCTTGGAAGGCAGGTTTGATTTATAGTGGTGCTCTTCTGATGAATAGAAGGCTCCTACTAGATAAGTCTGTCATCTACATTTAATGCACCAACATCGACTCATATGAAGGGCACAACCACTTATTCCCAAGAGGATCTAGGCTACTATTCTTCGAGTGACCAATCAGAAACGCATCTTTTGACCAATGGGTAAAATAATGTTAACAAATGGTCCACACCTGTGTCTATCATAATCCGTTCACAAGTTCTTGTAGTTTTTAGCCTTGTAGGAAAAAATCTTAGAAAAAGCATTGCGTCAGCAAAGCTGGATGCTGTGTGAGAATTAAGGCTAATTTACAGGGTTAGTGTTGAACTCGTCATCTTCTTCTTAAATCCGGAGGATATTAAACAATATAGAGGTAAGATGGATATAGATTAAGGCATTTCATTTTAGTATTTTAATAATTTAGTCTACGCTTTTCATATTAATGCGAAATTCGTAAGATTTCTTTCAAAAACAAGTATATCTCTGTGAAATGTCAGCGGTGCACAGAGCATACCACAAGCTTTTTATTTTCAAAGTCTTTTACATTTAATTCAGCTCGCGTCATGACAAATTAGCTTTTTGGGATCCGCGGAAACAGCTTTGCAGACTACCACCACAACATGTGAACTCTGTCAACAGAGCTTGGTGTTTATTATGGGATGTATAAGGTTACGAAATCCGACTTTTTGGATATAATGTTAATGATACGTTAGAAGGACCCCACTGAACGATTTAGAACATGAAGAATCATATTTGTCTTGGTAAAATGTATTTTATAACATAAGGAAGTTACATTTCATCACCCAAGCATGTTTTCACTCACTCTTCCATCCTCGAAGTGAAGTTATATTAGTCCCCTCCACCGAGAGTGTCTGTGTTCAGAGTGTAAAGATATATTTCCTCGAGATTATTTAGGAAGGGGATATTAGCTGAGCTGAAGGGGAGAGAGAGCGAAAGTGTGTGTGTGTCCGGTAGATGATGAAGGTCACTGGGAAGCCTGTTTGTCCGTCTCACTCCTTAATGAGACTACACACACACTAAAATGGCATTTGGGTTTCATCATTCTACTGCTGTGAAGTCGCTGACACTTGAATTCCATGTACCTAAACTCCATACCTAAACTCCATAGCCGTACCTAAACTCCATACCAGAACTCCACACCAGAACTCCATAGCCGTACCTAAACTCCACACCAGAACTCCATACCAGAACTCCATAGCCGTACCAGAACTCCATAGCCGTACCAGAACTCCATACCAGAACTCCATAGCCGTACCTAAACTCCACACCAGAACTCCATACCAGAACTCCATAGCCATACCAGAACTCCATAGCCGTACCTAAACTCTATACCAGAACTCCATAGCTGTACCAGAACTCCATACCAGAACTCCATAGCCGTACCTAAACTCCATACCAGAACTCCACACCAGAACTCCATAGCCGTACCTAAACTCCACACCAGAACTCCATACCAGAACTCCATAGCCGTACCAGAACTCCATAGCCGTACCAGAACTCCATACCAGAACTCCATACCAGAACTCCATAGCCGTATCAGAACTCCATACCAGAACTCCATAGCCGTACCTAAACTCCACACCAGAACTCCATACCAGAACTCCATAGCCGTATCAGAACTCCATACCAGAACTCCATAGCCATACCAGAACTCCATAGCCGTACCTAAACTCTATACCAGAACTCCATAGCTGTACCAGAACTCCATACCAGAACTCCATAGCCGTACCTAAACTCCATACCAGAACTCCATACCAGAACTCCATAGCCGTACCTAAACTCCATACCAGAACTCCATACCAGAACTCCATAGCCGTACCTAAACTCTATACCAGAACTCCATACCAGAACTCCATAGCCGTACCTAAACTCCATACCAGAACTCCATAGCCGTACCAGAACTCCATACCAGAACTCCATAGCCGTACCAGAACTCCATACCAGAACTCCATACCAGAACTCCATAGCCGTACCAGAACTCCATACCAGAACTCCATAGCCGTACCTAAACTCCATACCAGAACTCCATACCAGAACTCCATAGCCGTACCAGAACTCCATACCAAAACTCCATAGCCGTACCAGAACTCCATACCAGAACTCCATAGCCGTACCAGAACTCCATACCAGAACTCCATACCAGAACTCCATAGCCGTACCAGAACTCCATACCAGAACTCCATAGCCATACCTAAACTCCATACCAGAACTCCATACCAGAACTCCATACCAGAACTCCATACCAGAACTCCATAGCCGTACCAGAACTCCATACCAGAACTCCATAGCCGTACCAGAACTCCATACCAGAACTCCATACCAGAACTCCATACCAGAACTCCATAGCCGTACCAGAACTCCATACCAGAACTCCATACCAGAACTCCATAGCCGTACCAGAACTCCATATCAGAACTCCATAGCCGTTCCAGAACTCCATACCAGAACTCCATACCAGAACTCCATAGCCGTTCCAGAACTCCATACCAGAACTCCATAGCCGTACCAGAACTCCATACCAGAACTCCATAGCCGTACCAGAACTCCATACCAGAACTCCATACCAGAACTCCATAGCCGTACCAGAACTCCATATCAGAACTCCATAGCCGTTCCAGAACTCCATACCAGAACTCCATACCAGAACTCCATAGCCGTTCCAGAACTCCATACCAGAACTCCATAGCCGTACCAGAACTCCATACCAGAACTCCATAGCCGTTCCAGAACTCCATACCAGAACTCCATAGCCGTACCAGAACTCCATACCAGAACTCCATAGCCATACCAGAACTCCATACCAGAACTCCATAGCCGTACCAGAACTCCATACCAGAACTCCATAGCCGTACCAGAACTCCATAGCCGTACCAGAACTCCATACCAGAACTCCATAGCCGTACCAGAACTCCATACCTTTTTTTATAGAATGTGTAATGAACAACATGTTTAGTCTCACTCACCCAAAGGACATTCAGACAACTTGACACAACTGTGGGAAGCATTGGAGTCAACATGGGCCAGCATCCCTGTGAAATACTTTCGATACCTTGTAGAGTCCATGCCCCTAAGAATTGAGGCTGTTCTGAGAGCAACACGGAGGGGTTCTTAATGTTTTATACACTCAGTGTGTATATACAGTGCATTTGGAAAGTATTCAGTATTCATATTTTCCACTTTGTTATGTTACAGCCTTATTTTAAAATTGTTTAAGTTGTTTTTTCCCCCTCACCAATCTACACACAATACCCCATAATGATAAAGTAAAAACAGGTTTTTAGAAATTTGTGCAAATGTATAATAAAAAAATACATTTATATAAGTATTCAGACTCTTTACTCAGTACTTTGTTGAAGCACTTTTGGCAGTGATTACAGCCTCGAGTTTGGCCGGTTGGCCAGCTCTAGGAAGAGTCTTGGTGGTTCCACACTTCTTCCATTTCAGAATGATGGAGGCCACTGTGTTCTTGACCTTCAATGCTGCAGACATATTTTGGCTCCCTTCACCAGATCTGTGCCTCGACACAATCCTGTCTCGGAGCTCTACGGACAATTCCTTCGACCTCATGGCTTGGTTTTTTCTCTTTTATTAATTTTATTGTTTATTTCACCTTTATTTAACCAGGTAGGCCAGTTGAGAACAAGTTTTCATTTACAACTGCGACCTGGCCAGAGTTATTCATGGGATAAACAAACGTACATTCAATAACACAATAGAAAACTCTATATACAGTGTGTGCAAATTTAGTAAGATTAGAGAGGTAAGGCAATAAATAGGCCATAGTAGCAAAATAATTACAATTTAGCAATTAAACACTGGAGTGATACATGTGCAGAAGAGGAATGTGCAAGTAGAGATACTGGGGTGCAAAGGAGCAAAAAAATAAATAACAATATGGGGATGAAGTAGTTGGGTGGGCTATTTACAGATGGGCTGTGTACAGGTGCATTGATCGGTAAGCTGCTCTGACAGTTCATGCTTAAAGTTAGTGAGGGCGATATAAGACTCCAGCTTCAGTGATTTTTTGCAATTCATTCCAGTAATTGGCAGCAGAGAACTGGAAGGAAAGGCGGCCAAAGAAGGAGTTGTCTTTGGGGATGACCAGTGAAATATATCTGCTGGACCGCGTGCTACGGGTGGGTGCTGCTATGGTGACCAGTGAGCTGAGATAAGTTGGGGCTTTACCTAGCAAAGACTTATAGATGACCTGGAGCCAGGTCACGCATGCACAGATGTCAGACGCACACACACACACACACACACACACACACACACACACACACACACACACACACACACACACACACACACACACACACACACACACACACACACACACACACAGTTGTTGTCCATTTTGTGTCCCCTGCCCTCCTAAACCCCCTATAGTAATATTGGAGAATGATGAAATGTCCCAGCTCCATAAAAGACATGATAACGGAGAGAAACCTCACGGAATAGAGGTAATAAATACTCCTCTTTAGTTTGGCTATACAAACACCTGGGCTACATTCAGTAGGGCACATCATACCAAAACATTTTGCAACATTAAACCAAAATGAGTGTTTCTTATTAGACATGTTAAGGTAGCACCTGTCAGTTTAAAAAAAATCCACAACCGATAGCTATAGAGCTGAGTTTGCATTGGACTGTTATTCCTCTCAATGAGCTGCAGCATCTGGAAGCCATTTTGGCATATTGATATTTAGAATGGCAGATTTTGGGGGATTGATCAAAGTAAAGTTAGTTTGTTCATTCACAACCCCCCAGACTGTCTTCTGTCTGTCTAGCTAGCACCTCATCTTCTTTGACGACCACAGAAACTCTGAGGATAAAACAGCTTCCAAACGCTGCACTCTCTTTCTGTATGTGTCCCAAATTACACCCCTTTCCCTATAGAGTGCACTACTTTTGACCAGACCCTATGGGAGTAGTGAAAAGGGTGCCATTTGGTACGTACCCTTTGACTCTCCACATCCCAGGCCTTCCGGTGGTTGGGCTAAATAAGGTGGTCACTGCACGTTGTATATGTTAATTGCTCCAGCCCTCTTTAGCAAGGCAGATACATAGCAATCATCACCAGGGAATACTGATTAGGAGTTCAAATGATGTAGTGGCATTGTTATGTAAATGACTCATTAAATTAAAGGCAAGTAATCATTGATAATCCCTGTTTCTCTGTTTCATCTGGGTTGGGTTACATGGGTCGAGTTCTGCAGGGTTAGGAGGTTTGGGAGTTAGCTTAAACCTATCACTGTTCAAATGTTAAAACCGCTATGTAGACTTATGATACCTATCATTCACCTACATAGGTTTATAAAACCTATAATACACGTATGTAGGTTTATAATGGTCCTAGAATCTAGAGCATGTTTAATTCCAGTTGTGCAAAGCCATACCGAATGCTCTGAGTCCCCCTGGATAAACCAGAGATGGCAAGGTCATGGTTTAAAATGGCATCCATTCTTAGATCAATATTCACACATTCACACATTCTATTGATGTTCCATCTGGATCGATTGCACTTAGCTAGCTACAGTAGATTGCGTAATCCAGTATGGTGTGTGACACACACAAACCTCCATGACTATGTACTGTATGGTTAGTGGAACCATGTGACACTGTTACCCAGGTAAAGTATGTTGGATAACGTGTGATGATGCTGAAAGCCCCATGAGAGAGGGAGTGATGAGTAGTACAACATCCAACCCCCTGACCTTCAACAGTGGCTGGCTCCACAACACCCCCACAAACACACACAGTCCATTAGGTGACAGCTGACTATGTGGGTGCAGAGATGAAAGCGATAATGGTGAAAAGGATGATTGTGAAAACCTTAACGGCGACAGAAGGGTAAGATGTACAGGCTGTTATAGAGCCTACCTGAGCAGCTGTGGGATGGCTGATCTGGGATCTGTCCTGGGTTCAGACTGTGTGTGTTTGTGTGCACTAAACTCCTATCACTGTCAGTGGGGATATTCAATGTCTGTCTTCAATCAGCTGTTCAATGAAGAACGTTGCATACCAGATACACCTGCTTATTTGTTTGATTGACAGTCCCCCTCCTCCCCCAGTTATACAAGTAATTTGAGATTCTAATCCACATAATTTAAATTGACTAGGTAATCATTTAACCATGGCCCTAGAGACTCCTACAGTATGTATTTAACCATGGCCTTAGAGACTCCTACAGTATGTATTTAACCATGGTCTTAGAGACTCCTACAGTATGTATTTAACCATGGTCTTAGAGACTCCTACAGTATGTATTTAACCATGGTCTTAGAGACTCCTACAGTATGTATTTAACCATGGTCTTAGAGACTCCTACAGTATGTATTTAACCATGGCCTTAGAGACTCCTACAGTATGTATTTAACCATGGTCTTAGAGACTCCTACAGTATGTATTTAACCATGGCCTTAGAGACTCCTACAGTATGTATTTAACCATGGTCTTAGAGACTCCTACAGTATGTATTTAACCATGGCATTAGAGACTCCTACAGTATGTATTTAACCATGGCCTTAGAGACTCCTACAGTATGTATTTAACCATGGTCTTAGAGACTCCTACAGTATGTATTTAACCATGGCCTTAGAGACTCCTACAGTATGTATTTAACCATGGCATTAGAGACTCCTACAGTATGTATTTAACCATGGCCTTAGAGACTCCTACAGTATGTATTTAACCATGGCATTAGAGACTCCTACAGTATGTATTTAACCATGGTCTTAGAGACTCCTACAGTATGTATTTAACCATGGTCTTAGAGACTCCTACAGTATGTATTTAACCATGGTCTTAGAGACTCCTACAGTATGTATTTAACCATGGCATTAGAGACTCCTACAGTATGTATTTAACCATGGTCTTAGAGACTCCTACAGTATGTATTTAACCATGGTCTTAGAGACTCCTACAGTATGTATTTAACCATGGCCTTAGAGACTCCTACAGTATGTATTTAACCATGGTCTTAGAGACTCCTACAGTATGTATTTAACCATGGTCTTAGAGACTCCTACAGTATGTATTTAACCATGGTCTTAGAGACTCCTACAGTATGTATTTAACCATGGTCTTAGAGACTCCTACAGTATGTATTTAACCATGGTCTTAGAGACTCCTACAGTATGTATTTAACCATGGCATTAGAGACTCCTACAGTATGTATTTAACCATGGCCTTAGAGACTCCTACAGTATGTATTTAACCATGGTCTTAGAGACTCCTACAGTATGTATTTAACCATGGCCTTAGAGACTCCTACAGTATGTATTTAACCATGGTCTTAGAGACTCCTACAGTATGTATTTAACCATGGTCTTAGAGACTCCTACAGTATGTATTTAACCATGGTCTTAGAGACTCCTACAGTATGTATTTAACCATGGCCTTAGAGACTCCTACAGTATGTATTTAACCATGGTCTTAGAGACTCCTACAGTATGTATTTAACCATGGTCTTAGAGACTCCTACAGTATGTATTTAACCATGGCCTTAGAGACTCCTACAGTATGTATTTAACCATGGTCTTAGAGACTCCTACAGTATGTATTTAACCATGGCCTTAGAGACTCCTACAGTATGTATTTAACCATGGTCTTAGAGACTCCTACAGTATGCCTTCCTGTGTCTTCTCTATTAGAACCCAGGCCTGCAGACAGACCAGTCACATATTCAGCTGATGATTGCATGCACCACTGAACCATATGGCTGTATGTGTTTCTGTGTGTGTGTGTTTCTGTGTGGGCCTAGTCTCACCCACTGCTCCCAGCCGTGTAAGGTTTGGTGTCTGTATGGTTTGGTAACACGTGCCCCAGCCTGGTGTCTGTATGGTTTGGTAACACGTGTCCCAGCCTGGTGTCTGTATGGTTTGGTAACACGTGTCCCAGCCTGGTGTCTGTATGGTTTGGTAACACGTGCCCCGGCTTGGGCTCCTGCTATTGAAATATGGACAAGGGAGCGGGGAGGAGGGGTGGGAGAGAGGCTTTTGTTTGGGAACAGTGGGCCGGATGTGATGTGAGCTGAATAGCTGGGAAGAGCACCTCTCCCTCTCCATGGGGTTCAGTCATAGCCCCTTTGTCTGTCTGCCCCGGCTGTTTCTGGGGCTCTCTGTCCCTCTGATCCACTATGTCCCAAATAGCACATTGTTCCCTATATAGTGCTCTACTTTCCACCAGGAACCATAGGGAATAGGGTGCCATTTGGGATGCAGACCCAGTCCACATGAATACCCATAGATGGAGCAGCCAGGCAGGGCTACTCTCTTCTCCTCCTCTCTCCTTCTCTGTTCTCCACCCCCCCTCGTTTCATTGGCAGTCTGTTCAGTAAGCAGACAATGATTAAACTAACTGGCAGCATAAATCTCTTCCTTCAACTTTAACTCACCCACAGGGGCCAGTCTGTGATGCCACATACAGTGTCTTCAGAAAGTATTCATACCCCTTAAAGCCTGAATTCAAAATGGATTCAATATGTTTTTCTCACCCAACCACACATACAATACCCCATAATGACAAAGTGAAAACATGTTTTTGGAAATGTATTGAAAATTAATTGTGGAAATATCTCATTTACATACATACACTAACGTTCAAAAGTTTGGGGTCACTTAGAAATGTCCTTGTTTTTGAAAGAAAAGCATTTTTTTTTTGTCCATTTAAAATAATATCAAATTGATCAGAAATACAGTGTAGACATTGTTAATGTTGTAAATGACTATTGTAGCTGGAAACGGCTGATTTTTTTTTTATGGAATGTCTACATAGGCGTGCAGAGGCACATTATCAGCAACCATCACTCCTGTGTTCCAATGTCACGTTGTGTTAGCTAATCCAAGTTTATTATTTTTAAAAGCTAATTGATCATTAGAAAACCCTTTTGCAATTATGTTAGCACAGCTGAAAACTGTTTTCCTGATTAAAGAAGCAATAAAACTGTCCTTCTTTAGACTAGTTGAGTATCTGGAGCATCAGCATTTGTGGGTTTGATTACAGGCTCAAAATGGCCAGAAACAAGGAAGTTTCTTCAGAAAACTCGTCAGTCTATTCTTGTTCTGAAAAATGAAGGCTATTCCATGCGAGAAATTGCCAAGAAACTGAAGATCTCGTACAACGCTGTGTACTAGCGCAAACTGGCTTTAACCAGAATAGAAAGAGGAGCAGGAGGCCCCGGTACAGAACTGAGCAAGAGGACAAGTACACATTAGAGTGTGTAGTTTGAGAAACAGATGCCTCACAAGTCCTCAACTGGCAGCTTCATTAAATAGTACCCGCAAAACACCAGTCTCAACGCCAATAGTGAATAGGCGACTCCGGGATGCTGTCCTTCTAGGCAGAGTTCCTCTGTCCAGTGTCTGTGTTCTTTTGCACATCTAAATCTTTTCTTTTTATTGGCCAGTCTGAGATATGGCTTTTTCTTTGTAACTCTGTGCAACCAGTCTCCATCTCCTTAGCTATCTTACTTTGCTTCCACCGGGCATTCCACTGAATTCAAAACTTGGGACAACGTCTTCCGTGACAACAACACTGTTGATCACCATTTCAGAAGACTACACAGTCTGGTTCAGTGACAATGTTTTTACCTAAATCAGGGATTTCCTCCTCGTCTGATTCATTTTCAGAGTCAAAGAGAGTCAGCATGGCACGATCGTCCTCCGGAAAGTGGAGAGCAGTAGCAACACTTTTGTGGTTATTCGTGATATATTTTTCAAAAAAGCTGCGGTAGAAATACTGAAATACTACACATACTGAGCAGCTCATGTTATAGACAGAAACATTCTACATGGCAGACCAATCTGAACTCATCTCTCGGGATGTCCATCCCATTCATTATCTCAGCCAATCATGGCTAGCAGGAAGGTTACTGGCTTTTTCTGTGGCTTAACCAACTAGTTTGTAATTTAACAATTTTATTCATATTGACAGATGGCATACAAGTTTGTAAAGTTCACATGTTCCAGAAGGAATTTCTGCCAATAAGGCATTTTGATTTTAAAAAGTATTATATTCAAAAGGCTCTCCTGTGAAGTAGTGATGTGTGACATACTCCTAGTTTCCTGAAACGAGTCACATATAAGGTCCCACAGGGTGCTTTGCTGGTGACACTGTGTGATATATTTAGAATTCAAGGCACACTTAACCAGCATGGCTACCACAGCATTCTGCAGCGATACGCCATCCCATCTGGTTTGCGCTTATTGGGACTATCATTTGTTTTTCAATAGGACAATGACCCAACACACCTCCAGGCTGTGTAAGGGCTATTTGACCAAGAAGAGAGTGATGTAGTGCTGCATCAGATGACCTGGCCTCCACAATCACCTGACCTCAACCCAAATGAGATTGTTTGGGATGAGTTGGACTGCATAGTGAAGGAAAAGCAGCCAACAAGTGCTCAGCAAATGTGGGAACTCCTTCAAGACTGTTGGAAAATCATTCCAGGTGAAACTGGTTGAGAGAATGCCAAGAGTGTGCAAAGCTGTCATCAAGGCAAAGAACTGTGTTCTTCTCCAAAGAATAATACGAAGACTCTTAACTTGTCATGTCAGTAAAAACATAGCAATGATTCGAATGAAGGTGGTTTACCCCAAGTTTTGTCTATGGATAATATTATAGCCTTTTAGGCAGCAAATGTGTCAAAAATAGCACCCTATTCCCTATGTAGTGGACTACTTTCAACCAGGGCCCATAAGGAACAGGGTGCCACTTGAGACTGAAGCTGTGTTCTCATGTAAAGCATTTGAGACGAAGACTCCGTGTCCTAGACATCCCCTCTGGGCCATCTCACTGTAATTAACTACATTGAGGTTTGAGACTTTGAAAATGAAATCATCATGGTATTTCCTCTGTGCAGATTGCCAGGGGTCTCAGATCATCGCAAAGGTTAGCCCTTAATGCTCTGGCCTTATCAGGGACTGCCAGAGATTCTTTCTTCCAATGGATGCTTATTGCTGCTTCTCTCGCTGTCTCTCTCTGCCATTTTCTCTCTCTCGCTGTCTCTCTCTGCCATTTTCTCTCTCTCTCTGTCTCTCTCTGCCATTTTCTCTCTCTCTCTGTCTCTCTCTGCCATTTTCTCTCTCTCGCTGTCTCTCTCTGCCATTTTCTCTCTCTCTCTGTCTCTCTCTGCCATTTTCTCTCTCTCTCTCTGTCTCTCTCTGCCTCTTTTTTCTTCTCTATTTCTGTATAGGCAGGAGTAATTATATAATTTTGGTAAATGTATTTCCATTTACTTCCCTATTGGACCTACCGCTATGCCATTTCTCTCCTGTTATATTGGTTATCATATTATTTTATTTCATTGTCCAGAAGCCAAAGACACAATCCTAGTTATATTAGCAGCCCATCCTAGTTTAGATTCCCCTAGTTTAGAGATTTTCATCTCTGTCACATATGTAACCGCTATCAGGTGTGCTGTTTAGAATGGTGTTTTCCTAAGTGCACTGTTTAGAATGGTGTTTTCCTAAGTGCACTGTTTAGAATGGTGTTTTCCTAAGTGCGCTGTTTAGAATGGTGTTTTCCTAAGTGCGCTGTTTAGAATGGTGTTTTCCTAAGTGCGCTGTTTAGAATGGTGTTTTCCTAAGTGCGCTGTTTGGAATGGTGTTTTCCTAAGTGCGCTGTTTAGAATGGTGTTTTCCTAAGTGCGCTGTTTAGAATGGTGTTTTCCTAAGTGCGCTGTTTAGAATGGTGTTTTCCTAAGTGCGCTGTTTGGAATGGTGTTTTCCTAAGTGCGCTGTTTAGAATGGTGTTTTCCTAAGTGCGCTGTTTAGAATGGTGTTTTCCTGCAAATTGCATTTTGGCAAATGTTTGAAAATGAAATTTGTCGGCTGCTTCATTACACTAGTTGCATGTTATGGATGCATTACCATAATCTACATGTGGTTTCTGTGGGTGGACACCCTAATTAATGGGTTATGGTTAATAGGTTATGCACTCAATGCATATGGGTCCTGTAGATTTCTCAAATGGCTGGTAAATAAAATCTGCCCGGTCATGTTTTCCTAACGGAAACCCTGACACACACACACACAACCTCCTCTAGTAGTGAGTGCTGTGGGGGTGGAGTGGAGCGGACCCAGGGTCAGTGTTGATTTGCAGCCTGCCTGGCCGGAGGAGGAGGGGGTTGGGGCTCGGTAAACAGCAGTGGGCTGGAGGACTGAATAGAACCTAGGCTCAGATTTGCATATTAATGAGGCCTATACTAACCCCCTGGCCCCCCCTCTATTCACTTCAATTTAAAGGCTTTATTGGCATGGGAAACATATGTTTACATTGCCAAAGCAAGTGAAGGATTCTCTCTCTCTTTCTCTCTCTCTGCACTCGCTCCTCTCCCCACACCCACTTCTCTGACTGAGGGAGCGGAGTACACAGGCTGCTTCTGTCTTTTCTGCTTCTTCCTCTCATTCAACCTGAAACAATTGCTTTCTCCGTCTCTCCATATCCTTCTCTCCATTCTTGCTGTCACTCTGCCTCTCACTCTCCTCCCATTCTTACATACTCTTTCTCTCCCCATTATTACACACTCTCTCTGTCACTCTCACTGTCACTCTCACTCTCTGCACACACCCTGTCATACACTCTTCCTCAGGTGAGTTTAGCACACTGGTCTCCTGCCTCAGAATGAGTACAAAGTGAAGCGAGCGGTGTGGAGTTACTTGTGTTGTTTTGGACTACTGTTCTCTGCTCTCCTGTTCTCCTCTCCTGCGAGGCGGCGGGAGTTGGTTGCGGGGCACCTGGGCTAGGATTAGTATTCTGGGGGAAGGCTCTCAGCCGGAGGCTTAGCGACGCTAACCAGCCAGACGGACGGACAGCCAGCCAGACAGAACTACTGTGGATTTCTCCACCGGGTCAGAAGCAGCAGAACAAATGAGCTGTATATTCACAGTAGAGGGGCTAAAAACCTCAACACAGTGTTGATCCACCTTATTCTTCCTGCCCCTGTTTTAGGGCTGAAAACTGGGCCAGCACTTGGCTGGGACTCCCTCTCTTACTCTGGATGTCTTGGATGTGTTTCTCTCTCAGAGCCCCTTCCCCCTCCTGTCCCAGACCCTAGTGCTGTCTCTTGGCCCTAGGTGTAGGGGATTAGGAGCATTGTGGGCCGGCGTAGACGGGGAGGTTGGTGTTACTTGGTAAGGAGGTAAAGGGTTAGTGTGGTGTAGGGGGAAGGTGGAAGCCCTGGCCTCCATGCGGTTCTGTGAGAACTCTGGGTGTTGGCCGGCCGTGGGACCCGAGAGAGAGAGAGCAGGGGGACCAACCAACATGGAAACCAGTCCCGGCTGCAGCCTCTTCCCCATGTGCTGGGCTGCAGGTACTACTACTAACTCCGAACTTCCACTACTTATTTTTCTTCTCCTCCTCCCACCTTATTCTTCTTCTCCTCCTCCCACCTTATTCTTCTTCTTCTCCTCCCACCTTATTCTTCTTCTCCTCCTCCCACCTTATTCTTCTTCTCCTCCTCCCACCTTATTCTTCTTCTCCTCCTCCCACCTTATTCTTCTTCTCCTCCTCCCACCTTATTCTTCTTTTCCTCCTCCCACCTTATTCTTCTTCTCCTCCTCCCACCTTATTCTTCTTTTCCTCCTCCCACCTTATTCTTCTTCTTCTCCTCCGACCTTATTCTTCTTCTCCTACTCCCACCTTATTCTTCTTCTTCTCCTCCCACCTTCTTCCATATCCTCACCATCGATCTGTGTTAGGTTGATCAGAAGAGTGTTTAGCTAGTCACGGTTGTTGTTTTTCTGTTCTAGTTTAATCCTGACTGACTGACTGTGTTTTGTAGCCTGCCTGTTGTGATGCCATAGAGGATTGTGTTGAAATCATTAACATTCCAAACTACAGAGTGACAGATTTCATACCGATTACATCTTTATAGTTTTGATGCCTGGTGTTAACCGCCTCCAATGTGCCTCCACCTCTTGTTTTGCTTGAACGGTTGTCGTTTATCTTTCTGTGCAATGCAGCAAGCTCTGCTCTTTTAAAGGGCACAATGCCTCCCAGAGAAGTGGCATTTCTCCACATAACGAGTAGTAACCTTTAGAAACCTGTCTGTGACAGATGATAGGGACGTTACCATGATACTGTAGTAGGGGAGCTGCAAGCTTTGTTTTCCCTGTGGAATGGATGGTGTGTGTGTGTGCACATATTTGTCTTAGTTTGTGTTAGTTTATCTTAGTTTGTGTGTGTGTGTGTGTGTCTATGTATTTGCACATGTGTGTAACTGTGTGTCTGTGTGATTTTTTTTGTTTGCGTGTAGATGTTGCGTGTTTCACAACCACAGGGTTCAGCTCCCTTTCACATGTTGCTCATAGAACCCACAGCTGACCTGATTGCTTGAGCAGCTGCTGATAATGGAGGCTGGGACCTGTAGCAGTCAATTCCATTTCTAGCCAGACTCCCACTTTGAGTGGCTTTCTTTGTCTGCATGGAAAACACTACATGTGAATTTAAAGCACCCTATTGTCACTGAGCATATGCTTCAGCATGCCATGTGTCAGTCAGTAGTCAACTATCGGGGAGGGGAGAAGGGAGAGAGGAGGGGGAGAGAGGGAGGGAAAAGAGGAAGAGTAGGAGAGGGAGGAGAGGGAAAAGAGGAGAGAGGGAGAAGGGGAGAGGGAGGAGAAGAGGAGAGGAAGAGGAAAAAGAGGAGAGGGGAGGGAAAAGAGGAGAGGGAGAAAAAAGAGGAGAGGGAGAAGAGGAGAGGGAGGGGAAGTGGAAAAAGAGGAGAGGGAGGGGGAAAGGAGGGGGAGGAGAAGAGGAGAGGGAAGAGAAGGAGAGGGCGGAGAGGGGAGGGAGAGGAAGAAGAGGAGAGGAGAGGGAGGAGAAGAGGAAAAGAGGCGAGGGAGGAGAATAGGGGGAGAGGGGAGAGGAGGGAGAAAGAGAGAGGGAAAAGAGGAAGAAGATGAGAGGGAAGGAGGAGGGAGGAGAGGGAAAGAGGAGAGAGAGGTAAAAGAGGAGAGAGAGGTAAAAGAGGAGAGAGAGGTAAAAGAGGAGAGAGAGGTAAAAGAGGAGAGAGAGGGAAAAGAGGAGAGAGGGAAAAGAGGAGAGAGAGGGGAAGAGGAGAGAGAGGGAAAAGAGGAAAGAGAGGGAGAGACAAGAGGAGAGGGAGACACGTGGAGAGGGAGAGACACGAGGATAGGGAGAAGAGGAGAGAGAGACATGGAGAGAGAGGGAGACGAGATGAGGAGAGAAAGAGATGAGGAGAGAGAGAGACATGGAGAGAAAGACGAGGAGAGAAAGAGACGTGGAGAGGAGAGAAAGAGATGTGGAGAGGAGAGAGAGAGGGAGACGTGGAGAGGAGAGAGAGAGGGGGAGACGTGGAGAGGAGAGAGAGAGGGGGAGATGAGAGAGCGAGAGAGAGACGTGGAGAGGAGAGAGAGAGAGAGACGTGGAGAGGAGAGAGAGATGGCAGTTTATTTATCCCTGTTCTGCTTTACTTCACAGTCTGAAATACAGAACATACATTACCATTTAAAAAATATATATATATATGATTTGTTGCTAGGTAACGTTCACTAGCGCTAGTCAGCTGTACTTGCGGCAAAACTCTGGTATTTTTCATCATATAGCTTGTTCTCCATCTTCTTTTCAAATAGTGAGTCAAAATGTTTTCAGCACTTTTATTTCCATGACTGATCAAACTCATTTTCTCATGGCTCTCTCTTGTCCCTCTGCAGCAGACATATGGTGAGCAATATGTTTGGAACATTACATTGCAATAAAGTCGCAGTATTGAATCACAATACTTATAGAATCTTGAGAATCACAATACATATCTTATCAGCACCTAAGTATCCCAGTAATATCGTATGTTGAGATCCCTGCACTTGGGCCAAGATACACATAAGCAGACCAAGTACAGTAAGGCTGCGTTTAAACAGGCAGACCAATTCTGATATTTTGCCCAATTATGGGCAAAAGAGCTGATCTGATTGGTCAAAAGATCAGAGTTGGGCTGCCTGTGTAAACTCAGCCTATGTGTACACCCTCAGACACACCTTTACATGCAGAAGGTACACAGAACACAGACAGGCATACGGGACTGTGGTTATGTAAACTGCTCTGACTAACATGGCCATTGTCTGTACAGTACTGAGCTGCCTGCTCTCAGGAGGTCAGCTAGAGGGGCTCCATCCAGGGGCCTCTCTTTCTCTCTATCCCGCTCTCTCGCTTTAACCCAACTCTCTTTTTCTCCCACTCTTTCACTCATCGCTCTCTCTCTCTTTCTGTGAGGATGTACAGGGTGAACCGTTCAACCCTCGACTCCTTGGCACAGAACAAAGAAGGCCTCTTCATCAGAGAGCCTGTCCCCCTTTGCCTCAGTTGTCTGTTTATGAGAAGAGAGAAGGAGCCTCTAACTGGCCTCTACAGAACTGTGCACCAGCTAGCTCAATACACTACTTTACCATGAAAACTCAGATGGGAAGAGGTCTATACTAGCCTATGCAACAAGGACATAAGTAATGCAGGGGGGCAGATGCATATTCTAATCTACATCAAATAGAAAGAAGTACTATTAATCAATGAGGGATTATGCCTATTAAGTATTCACACCCCTTTACTTTTTCTAAATGTTGTTGTTACAGCCTGAATTTAAAATGGATTAAATGTATATTTTGTGTCACTGATCTACACACAATACCCCATAATGTCAAAGTGGAATTTTGTAGAAAGTTTTAGAAACATTTATAAAATTAAGCTGAAATGTCTTGAGTCAATAAGTATTTAACCATTTTGTTATGGCAAGCCTAAATAAGTTCAGGAGTAAAAATGTGCTTAAGAAATCACATAATTAGTTTCAGTAATAGTGGTTAACATGGTTTTGGAATAACTGCCCCATCTCTGTACCCCACACATACAATAATTATCTGTAAGGTACCTTAATGAAGTAGTGAATTTCAAGTACAGATTCAACCACAAAGAACAGGGAGGTTTTTCTATGCCTCGCAAAGAACGGCGCCGATTGGTAGATGTGTAAAAATAAAAAAAGTAGACACTGAATATCTCTTTGAGCAAGGTATTAATTAGGCTTCGGATGGTGTATCAATACACCCAGTCACTACAAAAATACAGGCGTCCTTCCTAACTCAGTTGCCAGAGAGGAAGGAAATTGCTCAGGGATTTTACCATGAGGCCAATGGTGATTTTTAAAACAGTTAGAGTTTAATGGCTGGGATAGGAGAAAACTGAGGATGGATCAAAAACCTTGTAGTTACTCCACAATAGTAACCTAATTGAGTGAAAAGAAGGAAGCCTGTACAGAATACAAATATTCCAAAACATGCATCCTGTTTGCAACAATGCACTTAAGTAATACTGCAAAAATATATATAAGAAATGTACTTTTTGTCCTGAATACAAAGCGTTATGTTTGGGGCAAATCCAACACAACACATCACGGAGTACCACTCTTCATATTTTCAAGCATGGTGGTGTTTGCATCATGTTATGGGTATGCTTGTCATCGGCAAGGTCTAGGGTGTGTTTTAGGATAAACAGAAAAGGAATAAGCACAGGCAAAATCCTAGAGGAAAACCTGGTTCAGTCTGCTTTCCAACAGACACTGGGAGACAAATTCACCTTTCAGCAGGACAATAACCTAAAACACAAGGCCAAATCTACACTGGAGTTGCTTACCAAGACGACACAGAATGTTCCTGAGTGGCCTAGTTACAGTTTTGACTTAAATCTGCTTTAAAATCTATGACAAGACTTGAAAATGACTGTCTAGCAATGATCAACAATCAACTTGACAGAGCTTGAAGTAAATATTGAACAATCCAGGTGTACAAAGCTCTTAGAGACTTACAAAGAAAGACTCACAGCTGTAATCACTGCCAAAGGTGATTTTATCATGTATTGACTCAGGGGTGTGAATACTTATGTAAATGAGATTTCTGTATTTCATTTTCAATAAATTAGCAAACATTTCTAAAAACACATGTTTTCACTTTGTCATTATAGGGTATTGTATGTAGATGGGTGAGAACATTTTTGAATTCAGGCTGAAACAACAAAATGTGGAATAAGTCAAGGGGTATGAATACTTTCTGAAAGCACTGTACATGTCAGATCATCTAGGGTGGATCATAGCTGGGAACACAACACAACTCTTCTACGTAACAGGTCAGCTTGGGTGACCATTGGTCAGAGGGGTGAGAACGTGATACAACTCCCCTACTGTACAGGTATTTGGCCTGAGGACGGAGGGACAGGACACAGCAGGGATGTTTGAACAGTTGCCAGGACATTGTCCTCACTCACGACACCAGCAGTTTATATAAACCCTAAACCCCTCCTTCCCCCGTGCTCACAGAGTGAACCCAGGGACAGACACATTCACAGAGTGAACCCAGGGACAGACACATTCACAGAGTGAACCCAGGG